>NC_061864.1:7568388-7693388 GCF_907164915.1 Impatiens glandulifera | reverse complement strand
ACAAATATTTGTAGGCAACAAGTTCCGTTGCTCACCTTATGTTTTTGAGAACTGATTTTCTTTTTAATATTTAAAAAACATACAACGATATCAACAATAATGATGAGAGGTACCTATGTTTCACTATCCGTGTTTGCTACTTTAAAACAGCTAAATGTAGAGTGCGCTACATGCATAATGGCTTTGAGTAATAAATAACTCATAAATCCACTCTCAAATTACAACACTTTTAATTTTTTATCCTTTAAAAGATATTTGGTCCAGTGCTATAACTTAGCTTGTTTAAACATACATGTTTTAAACTTTGAACCAACTTAAACAAGTTATTTGAGATTTTTCCTACAAACAAATTAGGTTAAATATGTAGACAAAATGCCTTTAAGGAAAAAAATAAAAACTTCAAATGATTAATAATATTAAAATTTGAAATGTCATTAAAAGTAAAGTTTAAATAAAGGGCTAGTTTCTTAATGTTTTGATAGTATGGACTATGGAAGGGGCTATATAAAATGTCAGTATTTTGAGTGTGGATTTCAAAATTTTCCAATACTTTGAGGGCAGATTTTTGAGTAACACACTTATGATAGATGGAGAGGTTGAAAAAATCACCGATATTATAGGTATATCAAAAATACCGTATCAAAAATATCGGTTTTTAAGGTATACCGAAAAAAAGATAAGGTATAGTATCGATACCGAAATTATTGGTATGGTAAATATATAAGATTTTTAAATTTTGGTATATCGAGATATATCGAAATAGTATATATATATAGATGAATGATAGAGAGAGGGAATTTGATGAGGGAATGACTTGACATCACCTTCATTGGTTGAAAAATGTAAAAGTGGGAGGAAAGAGAGAAAAAAGAGAAATTATTTGATTTTTTCAGCGAATAAGATTATGCCACGTCATTCCCTCACCAAATTCCCTCACCTAATCATTTCTCATATATATATATATATATATATATATATATATATATATATATAATATAATACTTATAAGGAAATAATTAAATAGATTTAATTTGATATTAATTTAATTATAGAAATATATTTTTTAAATAATATCAAAATATAATTATACTGAAATATTATTCAATATATGCCATCTCTAACCATCTCTAACTTATCGATGATATTGATATTTTTTTAAGTTAATATGATTTTTAGGTATCAAATGTATAATACTGATACCGTACCGAAATCAAGGTATACCGAAATCAAGGTAAGGTAAAAGTATGGTTTTTTTTATACCAAAATCAAGGTAAGGTAAAAGTATGCATTTTTTGTATACCGAAATTTTCGGTAAGATATAAGGTATAGATAAAACATTAACATATACTATACCGACTCACCCCTAAATAGATGGCTCCAATTTCATTTGGTATGGGACCAACTTTGCCCATCTTTTTTATGCTTAAAACTATAAATAAAGCTGACCAAATTCATCCATTTTTATTTTGTTTTATCAATCAAATCTCAAAATTTATGCATATTAACTTTCAAAAGATAGTTTGATTCAACTTATTCACATATGATTCACATATGATGATGTTTTGTTTTTACATTTAGCGTGTTAAGTCGTGTTTTACATTTTCTCTAATGGATTTTCTCTAATGGATTGAATGAGAAAAAATAAGCTCAATTTGTAAAGCTGATAAATATATAATAGTATTGAAAAAGTTACAAAATTGGTGTAAATATAATATTTCAATAATATTATTTTAAGTTTGAAAATGAGTTTTGAAGTTGAAGATGAATTGATGCGACCGACATGTCCTAACTTTTGAGTTTGAGAATGAGTTTTTGAGCACGTAAGAATTTCTCATTGTTTGGAAAAAATTACACGCGAGTTTTGAATAAAAAATAGATAATTTTAAAAATAATATTGAAAAATGTATACCTTAAATATATGTTAAACCTAACTCCATCTTTCTATATAGGTTTTGAATATATATCTAAACCTAAAAATCTTCAAATTCGGCTAGTAAGGAAGTTATTGTTATTTTATTTTTCTAAAATCAACTATTTTCCTTTTTTACTTTCAATCAAACAAAATATCCAAGTTCTTCCACTCAGCCGCTCCCTCCTCCTCCACCTTCCATTCTCACTCTCGCACCTATCCTTCCTCATTCCTCCTTTCCACACATTTTAAAAATAATTAAATATATGAAGTTTGCATGATTTTCAGAATAATGAACCTCTTTTTTTTTTTTTAAATTCAAAACTATTTAAAATTAAATGAATACAATAAATTGAAACATAAAAAATAATTTTAAATAATCATGTGTATTTCAATAATAAATATATTTAAAATTAAATTGTTGATTAAACTTATATGTGTGTTTTCTTATAACAAAATGACAATTTATGTTAATTTCATATATAGAGTGAAGTAGACAAACACAATTATTATAGAAAATATTTTTTATTTTATTTCGGAATTTGAATTTTGTTTCAAAGTTCTTTAAACTAAACAAAATAATATATATTTTTATTTTCTTATTATAAAATGCATAATCATAATTCACATGATATCTTTGCTACTAATAGTTATATTTTAATTTGATTATATGTTTTATATACTAATAATTCAAGTGATGATTGTATTAAAAATAATGTTGACTTGAACAAGATGAAAATTTTAGTGTATATAATCTAATAATATCTCTCACCAAAACTTGCTCTATAAATAAGTATGTGTAGTTGAAACTAAAAAAAAATTGAGGTAAATTTTGCTAGACATTGATTAACATATGGTAAGGAATAAATATAAATCTTGTTTTATTTTATTGATATATATTGCTCATAGTTTACAAAATGCAGTTATTTTCACAAGTTAAACAATTCCAAAATCTCACACTCAAGCTATTACTTCAAAACTTTCATCTTTAAAGTGAAGAAATAATAGAATTTTTGAGTTTTTGTATTGATATTATTTTAATATTGAATGTTTGGACTTACAAATTGAAAAACAAACCAAAATAAGAAAAAAGGGAAAAAAAACATTTTTGTATATCTATAGGTTTTATAAAAATAAATTAACACAAAGTTGATATGGCCGAGTTGGTCTAAGGCGCCAGATTAAGGTTCTGGTCCGAAAGGGCGTGGGTTCAAATCCCACTGTCAACATATGTTTTTTTTTTAATGAAACATAGGACCATTTTTGCTCCATATTACCATAAGAACCTTCCAAACAAACCATGGACTTAATGACATTTAGAATCTTTGGTTCAATCTTTTCAGTTTGGTTACTTTGGTACCAGTCCATAGTTGCCTTCAAAGGAGCCAATAAGTCAATTGACACTAAAAAAATATGTTTTAATTTTCTTCATAATTAATGTGTTTGGTTAAATTTTGGTGAATTTCAACTCATTACATAGTTTAGTACAACATACTATTGATCATATATATATTTTTTTTATGTTTATTTACTATTTTATAAATATATAAGATTTTTTCTTTCTTTCTGAAAATGGTTATAAAGGTCACTAGATAATGATTTTTTTTCACAATCTGAAAAGTTTGTGATTGAAAATGGTTGGATTTTGTTTGTTTGAAGAAGAGATGAAGATAAAATAATCCACTTAAATTTGATGCCACTATTCAAAATACCCAATTCTAAATGAAATTAATTTTGGTTTCATTTTGATTTGACTAAGCTTTTATATTTTATCTATTCTATGAATATTTTTCTTAATTTTGTTGAGGGGTGACCGAGTGGTGGTAGCTGTCTTCTTGGTGATGGAGCTTATAATTTGCAGAGATGAATAATAATGGGAGCATTTGAGTAGTTCCTTCCTTCTACATCTTCTATCAATGGCACACAACTTACGTCTCAGTTCTCCGTTCGTTGCCGTAACTTTCCCACCCAAACCCAAATGCAAAACTCATCTGTTGCCGCCGTCTCAGATTCTTTGCTTTGTTAAACACTCTCACAATTTGCTTCATACTCATTTTTCAATTGCTGGAAAATCCTACCGCTCCTCAGGTGCCATTAGAGCCATCCATCGCTCCAATCAGGTTTGACTCATTACCTTCTATTTTCATTATAGAAAACATTTCTTAGAATTATACTGCATTTTTGCTTTGTTTACCAGTTGGGTAGTGGTGGTGGTGGTGGTGAAGAACAGCCAGTCGGTGTGTCAGATTCATCAACAGTGTTCAATTGGACAGCTTCATTTCTTAACTTTGCATCAAATAATTTTCTTCCTTTGGGTATTGATTCTATTTTCTTCTTTTACTGTCTTCCAAAATGAGACAAATATTTTTCCATGATTTGAGCTTTCATTATCTAGTGTGGTAATCCTAAGAAACATAGGTGTTAACACATGTCCTTGAAGGCATTGTCAATTGGGGATTGATGTTATGTTCTTTTCAGCTCTTATTAGTGGAGTAACACTAGGCCTAGCAAATCCTACACTTGGATGTATTGCTGATAGTTATGGATTATCAAAATTTGGCCCTTTTGGTATATTCATTATCTCTGGTAAGATTTGCACTCTCCGTGAAACTTAACGCTATTCAAATTTACAGCTATGGACTATAATAATTATGCTTTTTCATGGACATAAAACAGGTTTGACTTTGCGCAGTAAAGAAATTGGAGAAGCCATGGAGGCTTGGCCTGCTGCCATATTTGGGCTAGTATGACCTCTACAGTTTCCTAATTCTGTTTTAATCTCTTTCATGATTCATTCTTCACTACATATTTCATACATGGATTATAGAATATTATTTGCTGGTTGCATTTTCTTCATTGGTGTTGATTCACACTTTTCACATAAACTTGTATACTTCCCCTTCAACTAGTCATCATCCCAATAAAGTCTCCAATATATGTCTTTGGCTTTACATAGTGATAAGATGGCAATGTACTTAGCATTTTAGTTTAGTGTAACATTTTAATCAACTTATTTATGATCGAGTAAGGGCAGAGAAGTTAAGCATACTTGGTAAACCCAGTGTCCATATGATAGCAACATTTAACCATCCATCTCTTGCAACAGAGTTCAAGACTTTTCCTGTATTGTTTCATTTTATTGCTTCCATAGTCCCATTAAATTGTCACTTGCTACATATCAAAAAGTAAAATGCTTATGCGAGATGTTAGAGAATGGCGGTCGATTTATCATTTTAGCTCCAACATTATCTGGATTTTTTATTGGTTATTTTTTTCCTTTAGGTAGTTGTATTTGATGATTGAACTTTGTTTGTCAAGGTGTCATGGACTCGAGATGATATTGACATGATCCATTTTAAAAGTTAGAAAAGTGGGTGTGGAAAGAATATACAAACTTTGGTTGTGTTTTTCCCTTGCTTTATTGTAGTCATTTTAGAGATGAAGTTATATCTAAACGAAAGATTTTGCAAAAATCAAATAACCAAGGGATAATAATTTTGTTTTTTGTTCTTTTGAAAAATGATGTGGGAGCATGACTGCTTTAATAGTGTGCTGCTTCAAGTGATGGTGATAATGCCTTTCTTATCCAGCTATCTGTCTTATGAAATTCCCAGCATTCTATCTCAAATGGCAGCTGACATGTACTTGATAAGAGGTAACCCAAAATTGAGTGTGGAAAACTATTGGCCATATAACAAACACACAGTAACAAGCCCTTAACAGTATCAACCACCCCATAGGAAATTATCATAATACTTATAAATTAATAAGCTAGAGACATTACAAATTTACTTTGCTGCTTAAGAGATGCAAAATGATTTGATTAATATTTTTTATGCTTGCCATTCATCTTTGGATTCTCTTTGTCACTTTCATATGTTCTACTTCATCTAGATAATGATTGATTCTCTTTTTGGCTAATGTAGGGTTCAATCTTAATTCTGACTCCAATCTTTTCTAGGCTTGTCTTGATGCTTCGTCTCCAACCTCAGGAATTTGTCACAGGTATCAGGATCATTTATGGTTTATGAACTTCGATGAACTTATTTGAATCTGTATAGTTGAAATTCCTTGATATTCTAAACTAGCGGCACATAGCTTTGATAAAGTTTGGAGATGTTAGAAAAGTTATGATGTTTTTGCTTAAGGGTTGTTTTTGGTAGTTACAGTATAATCAACTACGTTGATACCATGACTTGACTTTCTATTCTTGTAGTCTTAAACATCATGACCTTTTATATCTTGTAATGCCTTAAATTGACAGAGGATTGTGTGCTTCTGGAATTTTCTTCCCATTTAAACCACATCAGCAATACTATAGGTTGAGAGTATAAGGGGAAGGGGGTATAATAACAATGTTTTTATATGGTGTTTGGTAATTTTATTTTACAGGTACAAACTTATACTCCTATGCAACTTATACTTCATATGTAGTATAAACTTGGAACTATACCAGCTAATCTTCAGTTCTGTCTTGAAGACACTTTAGATGATTTTTATTTTTATTTTCATTTCATCTGCTTCTTGAAAATGTTGTGGTTAAAGGTCTTCAATTTGTGTATCTTATGGAGTGCTTGTTTTATTCAAGAAAAAACTTATTAATGCTGATCCCATTTTTGTGGAAGTGTTTAATTAAATCAGAGTCTCCCTCTTCTCAAGCCTACTGATGGAAGTCACACAAGCAGTTTCATTGCTTCATTACTTTTAACTGCAAACAACCCAGACTTGGCAAGATAGCATGGTTTATGATAAGCAAGATACTCCATCTTCATAATGATAGTTGTGGCCAAGAATTACTTTTATCTTATTTGTTTTATAACTTTTTTGATTGGCATTTTCTAGTCTATAGTTTGAAAGGAAAGCTTGATTTGAGTCTTGGTTTCCAGAGTTATGGAGGTACTACTGATAGATATTTCAGCCATGATTGGACCTATTTTGGTAGGCTTGGGCTGGTGTTGACATGTGTGAGAACTTTAATTTAAATACGAGAATCAAGTATTATAGGTGATGTTGAGATATGTGAGAAATTTAATTCAAATTTCCAGTTTCCTTTTTATTTATTTATTTTGTTTTGGTCCAAATTTCCAGTTTCTTTCTTGTGCCAAAGGCGCCGTTATCTCCTTACTAGAAGTAGCTTCCTTTCTGGAACTACTACGATAAAATCTAAAATTCAAGGCCTCATATGCTTTGCTGTTTAGCTGGATACTGGAAGTGTTATTTTAAGCTTCAGTCTTGTTTTCTTGAGCTTTAGCTGGATACTGGAAGTTCCTTCTGATGCCTACAAAAGAGCTCAGGATGCAAGAAAGACATATGTTTGATGCTACTGAAATCAATACATCTATTTTTATATGATATATGCGCTTCTATCTGTTATTCCCTTTCCAGTCCTTGGTTGTTTTCATTTTGGAGTAACTCCCTTTAGTCTATTTATCTTAGAGTACTTTCAAAGTGCATCATCCACTTCTCATTGTGTGTGCATACACCCATTTACTCAAAAACAAACACCCATAAAGTAGAGATGATAAATTATGGAGCAGACTTATGCCATTTTAACCTATTTATGCAGTTATCTTAGTGCTTTTGTTCATGCAGGACTGGCCATTTTCTGCTGCATGCCCACAACATTGTCAAGTGGAGTTGCATTGACAAGGGTATCATGCCCTTAAACCCTCAGTTCTGTGTATAGTAGTTTATTGTGATTTATCACTGACAATGAAGTTAAAAGTTTGACAGTAGGGTTTAATTGCTGGTTGCAGCTTGCTGGGGGAAATTCTGCTCTTGCTCTTGCAATGACAGTGATCTCTAATATGCTAGGAATTCTGATTGTAAGTTATGGGAGGTATCATAAATCAGTGACAATTTTTTCCACACATGAATAAAGAGAAGTTGTCGATTCCTCTTTGCAGCTCATTTCATAGCGTGAAACAAGTTGCAACTAAATGTTGGCTAAATTTCTTGAGTTATAGTTCCCCTGAGGTTACATAAATAGAGGAATTTTATATGATTGCATGAGTAATCTTCTTGTTGCACTCTTCTTAATATATAACCAAAATTGCTACCAATTCACTGTGGTAGTAGATAACTTCAGACCCTCATATTCTCCAGTGTGACAGTTAGGCATGTTAACTTTTTAAGAGCATGTTTCCATGGAAATCTTGCCAGTTTATACGAACGATTGAGGATTTATGTTAATTAATTAACCAAGACTTGAAATCTGAACAAGGCTATTTGGATGCTATAATTTGTAAGTTACATTGTTTGTATCTTTGCCCATAAACCTGAACAAGACCTTTGGCTCTTAAAACATTGTTGCTATATCTTTATTTTATTTTTTATTTTTTCCGAGAAAATTGTTATCCCTTTATTTTGTTATACTATTATTGAGGCTAAATAGCCCATCTTAAACATACATGCATAGATTGCGAATAGTGGAACCCTTAATTGAACTCCAAATATGGTCAAGCCTTTCAATTACAAGAAACATTTATCTCAGTGTTTACTAATACCCTTGTACAGTCAATGTTTGTTGAATTACTAATCATTGATGTACATAATGTTCTGTTTTCTGAAGTTGGCTATCCCTTTTATGTGCGCACACAAACATGTATTCATCTATATGTGTCATCTATTCAGTTGGTGTTTTGGCATATCTTTTCTCATATTGCTTCCTTGAATAAGTTTAGAATCAGCCAAAGTGATTTTATGCTTAAAGTCATCCGTAATGTTTCAGGTGCCCTTTTCTATTTCAAAATTCATAGCCGATGGAGTTGGTATATCCTTTCCAACGAAGCAGTTGTTTAAAAGTCTGGTCCTTACTCTCTTGGTGCCACTTATTTTGGGGAAGGTATGTTTCATGTTTATGCTATATGTATACTTTGAACCATTTGTTACTAAAATGATTTATCTATCATATCGCTTTCATGCTACATGATTTAGGTGTATAATTTTTATGCAATTAATTTGTGGCTTCTTGTTACTTTATATTGTGCTCTCATATGGAACGTTAACGATTGATCTATTTTGCTTCTTTATTTATTTTTAAATGAAGATCGAACTCTCGACCTCCCGCTTAAACAAAGGGCACCTTATCCGCTCAACTATTAGTGTTGTCAAAATCTAGCGTGCTTCTTTATGTCTGTGCATCTTTTCTTTTTTGACCTTTGCATTTAGGAACATTGCCTCTTTTTCTGAATTATTCTTAATATATCTATATATTTTAATCAATAGCCAATTTAATCAGAAAAATATTTCTCTATTATTGCAACAGATTGTGAATTTATTAATATTTTGTTTTTTTGTTTGTTAATGATGATGATGGATCAACAGGCGTGTCGTGAATTATTTAGAGGTGGGTGCATTTGTAATATGCATATGGTTTTAAACTCAGACACACATCATTTCTAACAGTTGCAATGATTCTTTTCCAGGTATTTTGGCTTAGTTCTCAATGTATTCAGAGCTTGGCTAGCACGTATTCAACTTTCGGTTATATTTCTTCTAAACAGTATCAGAGTCAAGAAAATCTGTCAGTATCTTTGGAAGAATTCTTCCATCAAAACTTGAAAATGATGTGTGCATTATATACAGATTTTTCTAAGTTTCCACTTATGTGCTTAGCTAATTTCTAAAGATTTATTAGATTCAGCAACAAGTTAAGCTAACTAAAAAATTATTCAACATCTTCTCTTAAACTCAGTGCAAAACTTTTGAGTTTCATAAAAAGGGACACCGAGAGTAACATTTGTCGGTGACAAACATTTCTCAACTTGTGCAACATATATCAAATAATGTCTTCAGACTTGTTTCAATATCACATGCAGGTGTAGCAGACACAGTTGATAAAAATAGGAAGTTTTTGTCAATAATGAATGCCCTCCTGCTCAGTTTGGTAAGGTTTAAACCTGCCTTGTTTTTATATAGCTTTTGAGACTAAAGCTTAGTAATGATACTTAAGGCCTTGTTCTTTGCACATCTTTCTCTCTACTCTATTTTGATGCAATAGTTTTATAATTTTCTAGAGTTTTACTTTCATTATATTTATAATTTAATAAAATAAAATAAAATAAAAATCTAACATTAAAACAAAAACAAAAAAATGTTGTCAAAATTTTCAAAGTTGAATAATGAACTTGAGATCTCTGGCAAGTTCAGGTCCCAGCTTGACATGAATGTAAGAAGACAAGCTGATTTGAATATCTCGACTTAAGTTGTAAAGAGTGATCATGAGTTTCTGACCATAATTTATTAAAGAGGGGTTTGAAATCGAGTTACTAAATACCATGGATTTGATCTGTCTTATCACATTATATATATAATCTATATTATATTCTAACATCTTTTCGCAAAAAAAAAAATCTTTTGCCAATTAGGTACCATGGATACAAGTAAGCAGGTCAAGGCCCCTTCTCCTCGAGGTCAAGGCTGAAGTTTTTCTAATAGCTATTGGAATGGGAGCGTATGTATATACATATCTACTCCATTCTTTCACTTAATAAAAAACACCAATTATCCCTTTTTTGATTTCCCAAAGTATCCATAGTTATGGTTTGTGGGCTGCACGTGACAATTTTTCTGGTCTTTTACATGTCAATGTTTTAATTAACAAGCAAGTTCATTGTTTATGTTCATGAAGTTTTTTTTTACTATTTATCGGTTGACCTTGGAATATACATTTACATGCTCATGTGTTTCTGTAAGTTCATATGGTTGCTGTGTTCTTCTTGCAAACTAATGGTGTTCCTGTATTGGGAAAACAAAATAGAAAATTTCTGGTTTATTCAGACAAGGTTCACCATGGATGAAGAAATTGCATTATATTGGTTTGAAATTAATATATGTGATATAACAAAAAGAATTGTGCTGCAGTTTATTCTTTAAGATTCACATTTTTAATTGAAATAAAATAAAATTGTGGTGTTAAAAAATGTATTTGTAGCTTGATTACAATGGAAAAGCTAGTTTGAGAGAAAAGTAAAGAAATTTCAGCTACTTTGATATATTATATCTCATAGGATTGCTCTCTCATTTCAGGTTACTTCATCTGATCTTATTAGCTTTTAATGTGATTGCCATTAAGGGCCTTTCAGCAATGACTGGTGGTGACAAGTCTCTCTTTGCTAAAAGAGAGAATGCCATTGCTCTCATACTAGTAGCAAGCCAGGTTAGATTTGCCACTATTCTATGAACCATGGAAAATGTTCCTTTGTGGGAGGGATGTTTTTCTATACTGTATGTTTAATGCAAATATTGACATGTAGTGTATATGGTAAATTACGTTTAGAAAACTCTCCCAGTCATGATAGCAGTTGTAGAGCCGCTTAAGGGCGTATTTGGGGAATCTGGTTTGCTAATTCTTCCTTGTGTTGCTGCACATATGAATCAGGTTTGGTATCGAACTTTTAACCTTTCTTTCTTATATTCCTTGTCCCCTTTATTGATTTTAAATGAATATTGTTCAGTTTCCTTTAACACCCATTTTTCACAATTTCAAAGATATTTGACATGTAAACTGCCTCTTGTCCCATAGTATATGTTTACTTTATTTTTGGTTCAAATATTGGCATAGTTGAAAAATATAGAACTTAGGAAATAAGTTCCTTCAAAATATATTTTTCTTCTTTCATTCTTCTCTCTTTTGTCCAGACTGACTAACATGACTTCACTCACACAGATCATCTTCGACTCGTTTCTTATAAACTACCTTCCCCGAAACAACTCACTTGAAGTCGCCAAGACAGCTTGATTTGCCTGTAGTCACCGATGTGTGGAAACATGAAGGTGTCATTGGCCCATTAAATTTGTGGAGGGGTTCGAGCATCTTGTCCTTGACATATGCTTGTACACATATCATTTTCATCTTGGGCCTATTGTTTTTAGTATAAATTGAATATTCTTATCTATTTGGGAATTCTAAATTGGAATTCCTATAACAATTGTATCACACAAGACAATAAAATACATTCTGGTATTGCATTTGTTGCACTAATGGGAATCAAAACTGAGGCTTCATGGTAATATGATATTTGTTTTTAACTCATTTTTACAGTTATTAAGCAAAAGTTTGATTTATATGTATATATACATATATCCCATACTATCTTTTACCCAAAAAATACATTATATATAGTATTAAATTATGATAAAATGACATAAGTAAAAAATGTTAATATACAGATCAATATTTCTACATTTGAACAAAAAAATATTATTTTGATACTTGGTGTGGATTTAGATAAAATCACATTTAAAAACATTATATATATGAACCAGTCAGACACATTTTTAAGATCATTGTCTTAGTTTTAGTACTTAGTATAGTAAGAATTTAGAACCATAATCAAAAGACAATAATCATATGCATAATGGAGACAGTTACATATTTGATTACTACAAACAACAAAAGCCATCATAGGCACTGTCATAATACATCAAGGAAAAACATAAATATTGGGAAATACTGATTAAGACTCGAAACAGAATCCTTCCAAAAGCAAAATTTCTTCACTTAACTCGCACTTGGAGGGATATAAGGATTTTTCAACCGCTTAACATCTTCTCAATAAGTCAAACAAGGAAATAGAAAAAGGAAAGAAAAATGGTGGTTTTCTTACTTGGGAAAGCCCGTTTCAGGATCCAGAAGAGCTCGTGTTTCATCAGTTAGAACTATGGGCCCTCTACCGGGTCGGGTGCATATGAAGTAACTGACATCTCCCCTGAACTTATGGGTCTGAGTATTGGCTTCTGAAGGTGGAGGCAAAGTTTCAATGTCTTTCATTTCCTTCACTCCAACATCTTCCAGTATAGTCTTATCACCAATAACATAGCTGGAGAAGAAAAAGAAAGCTCTTTAAGCAAAATCCACAACAGAATTATTTTTATAATAAATAATCTGTGGGGTAAAAAAAAGGGTACCTGCCCAAATCAGAATCCGAGGGTGGTGGAAAAGAGAAAAGAAGACGCTTCAACAAAAGGGCGGCAGCATTCCTATCGCGCGCTATCATGACAGCATTTGGCCCGGCATCAAACGTGTAAGCAACCTGTCGTTATATAGTAAAATCTGAGTTTTTTTTTGTTTTTTTATCAAGAACCTATTCAATTTGCTAACATTCACATTTACAAAAGAAAATAAAGATGAAATATTGTTTGGCATCCCCCTTCATGTAGTTGAGACGTCACTGTTTTTTTCTTTTTCATTCTAAAGTTTCTCATAAAATCAATTCAAACACTTTTTTTTTCTCAAAGGAGTGTAAACAAACAGACACTTAACAGTTTCAGAAGCCCAAAGAGAAATAATAATTGGCAAGGAAAAGAGCAAACCTGAGGAGTCCCTTCAGCCCGGTTCCACTTTTCAACGCAACTAATAATCCTGAAAAGTATTTTTCTCACAATTCAGCCTTAAATAGTGAAAAAACAATTTACTGAAGCTGCTAAATTGGAATTTATTGAACCTATTTAGAAACTTTTGTATTTTATCACTATAACAATTTCATTTGAAGATTACCATGAGCATGATCCAAATTATAGTGTTATTTTTGTTGTTTCATTTGGTATATAAATTATTTTATAGATCATGATCCAAATTATAATGTAATATTTTGTTTAATTTGGTTTCTGTTTATATTTTGAAATGAAACGGATTATTTTTTGGTCATTCTGATGTTTGGAAAATATAACAAATATAAGTTTTTTCGGATTTACCTATGTGATGTGTCATTCATGTAGAAAATAGGAGGAGACGTATCCAGGCAGACAGCATGAAACTGGTTACTGTCGGCACAAGCCAAGCTTGCAAAAGCCGAGAAATCGCGCTCTCTAATGGCTTCTTCCATCTCAATAATGCGTTTTGGAACTACCTCCTGCACATTCATTCAAAATAACGCAAAGAAACATTAAGAAGAAATCTCTATTTACAATTATTGTAAACAAGGTTTTTCTCCCTTCCTACAGTTTATACATGAATTGGTTGATTAGTACCTTTGCTCTATGGTGTATCAGCTTACTCGTATCAACAGTCTCACGCATTCCCGAGGTGCTGCTTGTTTCCTTCTGCCGCGAGCTCACCTGCACCAAAAGATGAAAAAAAAAATAGTCAATTCCCAAAATTAAGAGGAGTTGTGGATTTTTCTTCAAACAAACAGTTAATAACCGATAATATATACCACTGCTATGATAATCACAAGGTCATCCCAGTGTTTCTCATCGGCAAGTTGCACAGCCACACTGTCACTTCCATCGTTGTTCTATAATAGTCATAATTATTGGAAACATAAATTTCAAATAATGAATTACATTATGTTCATAACTACTAAACTATTAAACCTACCTTCCCCATAATCCATTTCGCAAAGCCACCAAACAAACTGCGACAAGCGCTCCCGGATCCTTGTCTTGAATACGAACAAACAACATCAAGAATTTTATGCAGTTATGCACCATAAAACCTTTTTCTTAACAATTTGTTTCATAAAATTTGAAAACACTCATAATCTGATGTGCATAGCAGGTCTAATTTTCAATGTTATTATGTTTCTCTTGAACCAAATGACACACCAACAAAATATGGGAATCGGGAACCCTTTTTTCTTTATCCGCATACTCATCCATCATCCATGTTTCCCTAGAAATCAGATACTGATCTACTTTTGAATTAAGCTTTTATAGACTATTGTAGAAACATAAATCTATCAGTCTGCTACACCCTTCAAGCCAACTGACTTTTATGCAAGGAATTGGGCATTCCAAACCTAGATTCTCTCTTTTGACGGTGCACATATGCTGTTTGGGTTTCTTCTTATTGCTTTGTGAAAGTTTTTAATTTCCAATTGCAATGCATTGTTCTCTCAATCAAAACAAAAATTGCTAGGTACCTACCTAGCTATGGCTGATAGTTGACTTTCATCTTCTTGCACATTCATTAGCTTTGCAAGAGCAAACACTGCATGCAAAGTTGAAGCAAGTGTGTTATGATATAATTGAATTAAACAACAAAAAGAACTTGAAAAGGATGGATGGATGGATACCCAGACAAGCTAAACCAGCAGCTGAGGAGGCCAAACCAGCAGCAGTAGGGAAATTGTTATAAGAAGCAATGTGCAAATGCAGATTCTTCCATTCCTCTTTTGTTATCTTGATTCCCTTCTTCTCATCGATCACATCACTTGCCCGAGATCGAATTTCTCTCAAACAGCTCTGGTATCTTCCTCCACCAAGAGAAATCTCCTGCAAATCCATCCAACGCACTCTAAACATGTTTCCCTAGATGAATCGAGGGGAAAAAATCAATAAAATTACCTTGCCGTTGAGCCACATGCGATCTTGATCGAAGCTTGGACTGACGGCGACGGTGGTGGTAGTGCAGAGATGCGCCGGATCAAGCGTGACGCTGATACTGTCATTGATCGGTAGAATCAGAGTTTCGTCCCTTTTGCCCCAATATTTGATTACGGCAATGTTGGTAGGCGTCTGAGCCGTCAGCATCAATACCCATTTCTTCGTTTCGTCCGCCATTTCTGTTGATGCCCACCGCCGAAGAGCTGACTGACTACTGCCCACTCGATTCGTTGACTGGCGAAATCAGTGATATGGTATCAAAAAATAAAAATGCCACCTTTCTGCAAGATCTGTATTAGGGTCTTATATTATATTATATATATATATATAATATATAATATATATAGAGAGAGAAAGAGTGTGATGTTCTTTGTTCTTGTTGGGGAGATGATAATCAAAGTCAGTCAGAGCCCTCCATGGTTGAAGAAGAAAACGATGCAAATTCCTTACTACATTTTTATTTATTATTATTCTTAAGAATGAAAAAAAAATTACTATAATTCTCCAAATTCTAATTATTATCTTCTTTTGAGTAAACATTATTTATATAATTAAATTAAAATATATTTTTATGGAAATTATTACCTAACTATTTTAACAAATAAAATATATTTATGTTGCATCATTTAGATTTTTATAATTGTTGAATAAAGGGACAAATTACTTAAATTTGTATTGTGCATTTCCCATTCAAAACCGTCAAATTTGAATTATGTTTCAAATGTAGTACTATTTATGATATATATATTATTGTTTTTATTTAAACGATTACATATAAATGTGTTTACTTACATCACACTTTTACTTAAAAAAGAATTCAAGATTTATTATTATATGCAGAAAATAATAATTATATTGTGATTATTTAAAATACTAATAATATTATTAATACCCATTTGATTAAAAATAATATCCATATTTATAATAAAATGCAGTATTTATTAAATCAAAGTTCAAAAAATGAAGGATGAAGGATGCATGGAAAGCATGGAAGCATGAAAAATATAAGCGAGAAAAACGAGTTCCTCATGATCCAACCAGCCCTCTTCTGTTTACATGTTTTTGTGATTAAATTTGTAAGTTTAATTTAATATATATAAATTATATCATTATTTTATATCAAACTAAATATATGATCCCAAATGAATTATAATAAATAATATAGTTTTGAAAAAGTTAAAAATTAAAGTAGAAAGAATTTTACTTCAAAATATCAAATATCTTAAATTCAACACTATAAACTAAAATGAAAACATTACTTTGAGAATAAAATTAAGGGAATAAATATCTGAAATAAAAATATTTGAATTTTAAGTTATTTAATATGATTTGGGTCTCAACTCATCTTCATATTATTCAAGAAATAAGTATATCTAATAATTCATTAAAGTATAAGAAAAATAATTAACTATAAAGATCAAATACAATTAATAACAAAAAAAAAGTATGTTTTTAGTTTCGAAAACTATATTAGTGTATATATAAGACCTAGAATATTGTTTAAGAAATGTGCACTTTTCAATTATTTTTTTTAAAAAAAAATATTGTAATTTATCTTTGTTTAATAGGATCTCAATTTTTCATAGTATAGTATGCAAGATAGTAAATTAAACTATTTGTTTTGTTGTGATTTTCGTGATTAGATGGATCAATAAAAATAAATTCAAATAATAAAGTAAACATAGTCTTAAATAATGATTATACAGTGTTATTTTTTTGGCAAAATTCATCTCAATAATAGTCTGATAATCTAAAACTTCAATATAACATAAAAAATAAATCACACTGATAATTTAAAACTGGAAAATCAAGAGGTCTTTGTCTTTCAAAGAACCTACAAAAACTTTAAAATATTCTCATCAAAATCCAAAATTGTAAGAGGCCTATAATCTTACAACAGAAAAGCAAAAATAACTGCCTAATCAGAGTCTGGATCCCCATCCATAATATCAGGTAGTGAGTCCATAGACGAGTCGTCGTCATCATCGACATTAACAGGAAGAGACTTGTTCATGTCAACTTTCGTAGTTTCTTTGGTATCATTATCTTCAGAAGCCTTTGAAGTTTCCTCGGCACCACTCAATTCCTTAATTTCTGAAACAATTTTGTCAGCTGGTTGAGTAACTGAAGTGTCGTCAACTGTAGTTATCTTCTCAGTTCCCTTAACGAGTTCATTCACTGTGGGTTTGGTTCCATTTGACAAACTGACTGGTGCTAGAGTTTCAGTTTCCATAGCAGATAGTGTTTCCGAAGGTCTTTCTACGTTATTTGTATTATTTCCAACATATGTCGCTGGGATTCCAGTTTCATCTTCGTTTTCTGACCACATAGCGTGAATTTCATCATGTTGGGAATTGGAATTTGCCAGACCGTTTATCTGGGTACCGGAAGAAAATGGAACATTTGTTTTGACATCATAAGAATAGCCTGCAGGTAAGAAATCTATCCATGGAAGGGCCCTAGGATGAACGAGAACTTCCAAAGATGAAAGTGCTTGAACACAGAACTGACCAAGCTTAGTTCCTGTTTCTTGCTTACCTGCATGATATCACATCTTCAGCAATATATTCTCATCGTCATGATGCATTTTCAAGCAAAATATCTTTATCGATTTCTAAACTGAACTTGCATGTGCAATTATATTCCTGAATCAAGCTATTTACAATTTTTGTTTAGTTTGTTCCATGAAATACAATATCACTTGATTTTATAAATTAAACTATAATGTTTGTAGTGAGATGAATATTCAAATACATTAAGGCTAATTCGAATTTTAATGGAATTCATATATACATTTTCTTCCACCCCAATTCCATTCATCACTTAGGCTATGTTTAGTTAAATCTGGGAAATAGAATGGAATTGGAATTGGGAGGTCCAATTCTTATTATGGAATTAAATTGTGCATAATTTGTTTAGGTACAATTCCACTCAAATAACCTCTTAATCCTATGTTTCAAGCCAAGACCATTCTTCCAACTATTTGTTAATCAGTTGAAAAGGATTTATATGTTGTTATGAGCTTATCAAATAAACAAACTTGGTCATTAAAGCAAGTAAGAACAAATCAAATAAATCTCTTAAGAATTAGAGTTCAATGTTTTTTCTCAAAGCTTGGGAATTGAATTCTAAATCAGTGCCAATCCTTGTAGAATTGGAATTGAAATTAAAATTCTAATTCCAATTTCTCTCATCCAAACATAGCATTATAAAAATTACAAAAATTTATGATCTGAAAATTTTGGAATCTCAATTTCGATCCCCAGGGTAAACAAACATGGGACAAAAATTTCAATCACACAAGTTACATGGTCCTATGAGGCAAAATGTTTCAAGGCAATTAAGTAATTTTATCATCTACTCTTGTTATCATGGCTCTACATCCCAATTTGAGTATCCACATTCTTCATGTTATAAAGTTTCAGCAATAACTAATAATCATTATACCATCCTTATAGCCTATCAATCTATCATCACACTCTGCCCCGTTTTGTGAACCTCTTGTTAATTATATAGGTTTTAACTTATTATAAGAAATGGAGTGTCAATAAATCTAAAAGTTAGGATATATCAAATAACAATTAGACAAATATATTATAGATGAAAATGTATAGTACATTATAATCAGGGTTCGTTTAATCAAACTCAAGTTTAAAAAATAAAACTTGTTTCACTAAAAATAGGTTATCTGGGTCAAATAACCAAAATATCAAACTAGTATTTAATATTTTAAGATGTTATAAGGAATAAATTAAGGCCTTGTTCTCTTTGGGTTTTTTAAAAAACCTATCCCAAAACAATTTTCCAATCAATCACTTCTCAACAATCACATCACTCATTTCATTAACCAAAATACTAAAATACCCTCTATTTTAAATTATTATTTTTTATTTATTCATATATATCAATACACTTTAAGTCTTTTTACCAAAAAATAATCATCACTTCATCAAAATCATCACCAATCATTACCTTTTTCCCTCTCTAGGTTTTTTTAAAAACCCCAATCCGAACAAGGCCTAAGGGTATTTAGTTCATGATTTGAAGAATGATTGATAATGGGATGCTTGATTATTTGGATTTAATCCACATCAAACATGGTCTAAAACAAGCAAAACAGGAATTAAAGCATAGAATAGGAAAGAGGATTGCCAGACCCTTTTTTAGTAAGATGGGGAAAAATAGAGAAACAGTGGTTACCTCTGTTAAAAAGCTCGAGACCTTGTGCTAAAAATGGGGGACGAACGCCAGTTGGGGAAAGAAAAGATGTCAACAGTGCTCGCAATGATGCTAGCTGAAAATCTAACAATGTTGCCTCAGGTTTCCCAGAATAATTAATATTCATTTCCTCCAAATGCCATCCATCTCGACAAGCAGTTGTAGCAACATTGATACAAAGATGATCAATAGTTGATCGCCAACTCCCAGCTCCCAAAGCACCAGCCTACCATAAATGAGATGACAATTTATTTTTATCCTCTCATAGACAAGACATGGATAAGGGAGAATAGTTACAGACAGATAACAATGAGTTTCACCAAGTAAATAGTTTATCTCATTCATTAAAAATGGCTCGACAAGAACACTAGTTTTCCAACCACTAAATATTTATTGAGTCGTTGGCTGTAATTGAATGGAATAATCTAACAGTAAAACTTTTAAAACAACCAAGAATATTACATGACTCTACAGTAAGCAGACAGAAAAAAATGAAGTGCCCAAGAAATAGGCTAAAAGGCTAACAATGCCATATTCCAGTACCACCAGCCAAGAAGACAAAGCAATGCAGTATTACAGTTTCTAGACACTTGGATATATGCAAGCATTAGAATCCTACTCTTGACTTGACAAAAGAAAGCTTGTATATCAGTAGTACAGGGAGTGGAACTTTGACAAGAAGACTAAACATGGAACTCAAAGTGTGGTATGTAGTGCAACAACGAAAGACTACATGTGTACTAATCCCCATGATCGAGTTGAATTTACTTTCAAAGGGACAAATAGATCCCATTAATTCAAAAGTTCAACAAGGAAAGAAAAAATTATAGTAATCTAGGTCAAACTACCAACGAATAATGAAAGCCAAACAATTCTCATGTCATAGAAGAAAGGCCCTGAGGTGCCTACTTTTCTTAGAAAAATAAATCACATTCCAAAACATAAAATTAGTTGCATGAAGAGATGTTAATGTTTTGTAGACCAATGATATAAACAATTAATCTAATTGTTCTCACTGGTTCTCATAAACACTAAACATATCAGATAATGTTGAAACTTATATTTTACTTTAATAAGATTAAGATTCCCAAGAAAACTTTTAATGTGCCTGTTGTGAAACAACCTGGCCTAGAAAGTACTTACCACTGTAAGAAGGGTTTCTAGTGCATCTAAAGCAGCTATCTTAACAGATATTGATGCAGAACTTTTGTGCACATCCATTGCAGGATCTTCACAAAAACCAGTAGCAGTTTTCCTTTTCTTGTGGCATCTCCGCAGCAATGCCTCACTACGGTCTTTTGTATCTGCTTGAGAGCCTTCCTCACCCTCACGACCAGTAAAGTCCAAATCTTTAAGTGCATTATTCACAATTTCCTGCCTGATGGATGCTGAAATGCCTGTATCATATAGAACCATGTGGAGGAGAAAACATCTAAGCATAGTGTGAACTGTGAAGTGTTAATTGTAGTTATGATTTCTATTTTTAAACAAAAATACAGATACATTCCTCAAGCTCGTCCATATGAGATGCACAGAATACTTTTTTGAAATGCTAAAGTTTCTATTAATAACGTTGTGACAAAGGCGACTTCTAATAATAAAAGTGTTCATACCAAGTCTTGAACACGTGACCAGAATTATCCATGAACAACCCAACCATGAAATCATGTTCAACTGGTGAGAAGTACACATAATTTTATGCCATTGGTAGTTTGGTTTCACCTATAAGAACATGTCCCTCCTCACTAATCATATGAGGTTGTTTTAGGAGTTTTCATTGTGTCCCATTGTTGAATCAACCTAGGGTTGTAGTGTGTTCAAAACTAAATTGTAATATGCTAATGTATGATGATGGAGACATATTTATTTTCACTCTTAGTAGCCAATAATGAATTATTACAGATTTATGCTTTGCAACTACATAGAAGACAGTTGCTTCCCAAAATATGGCAAAAGTTAAGAATCATTAATACCTGCTCCCATGGATATCATTAGAACCTTTGCAATCGTGTACACCTTTATTCTTAGGGCTGGCAATACACATTTCTTGAAGTACTCCATGAGCAGCCGTGTGACATGTGCAGCATGGGGTATAATTTGACTGCAAAATTAAGAAAACACTTACAGAATGTAGGACAGATGCACTGGGAATGAATGAGTTAACTAAAATAAACTAAAGATGAGAAGTTCACAATGTAGAAAAATAATTAACTAAAGAATGCCTTGAGCCCTACAAATATACAAATTACTCAAAGTTTGATCTCACTCGCAACAATCTTTTGCCTCATCAAACTGGCAATTTAAGAAAAATTATGTGTACTTGAGATAGCTTCTTTTTACTTTCTTTTTTCTGTATACAGTTATTTGATAAAAGCAACTAAGGTCAAAATGTAATTACCTACCTACTCATTCATGGCTATATTAGGTCCTTCTTAAAAAATAACATTATATATGGGACAAATATTTTTACAACATAACAATAATTTCAACTTAAAATATTTTGATTTTCTTCTGGGAACAGAAATCAAGTAAAAGAATTAATAATCCATAATTATATAAAATGAAAATTCTCCATAAGGAAGCACCTTCTTAGTGTTCTCACTACTGCAGAGAGAAGGTCTAAAGCATGGGAATGCAACACTGGAAGTTGTGAACATATAAGCTCTTGTTGCATGTCTGTCATGAAAGCAAGTAAGCTTTCAGGGATGGAACCATCAACCATTAGCACCCTCCCCACAAGGGCTAGTAAGGGACGAACTACAAAAGCTGGAACCTACAATTAAATGTAAGACTTCAGTTACAAGCACATGGTCTGATCTTAAATAAGAAGTCAAGGACATTTCAGTTTTATTTGATTCAATGAAAAATGTGAAGCCTAAACATATGATGATACCTGAACAGGATAAGAATTTGCAAGCAATGCACAACAACAATCCATTAATGATGTGAGATTGTTGGTCAGCAACCCCTCAGACTTCAATTTCCGGCCTGATATTTCTAACGATAAACCTCCTAGTGAAGATATAGGCTCCTTTCCTGGAAGTACTAGTTGGTTAATAGCCTCTTTAGTTCTGGACTCTGAAAAACAAAAACAGAATATTTTTATCACCAATCTTATAATGATCACTCTGTACATTTTCAAGTACAATGTATACCTTCCTCGATGCCCTCAAAAGCATCCTTTAATTGGATATTGATTGAGTATAATAATTTCAACATCATCAATGACCAGCTCTCCGCGTCACCTCTTGATTTTGGAAGTAATGCCAAGCTATAAACAAGTTCCTGAATAAAGCATTGAACAAGCTTGCAAATATGTCAAAATTTTCTTTTGCTATTATATAATATAAAGTGCAATAAGGAGTTGAAGAAATCTTACCTTCACTAACTGTTCATCGAACTTGCTTGACAAGATTTTTGAAACAATTGCAGATTCAACCTGTCAAGTCAAAAGTGCTTTTATCAGCCTAAAAAATGTGAGAAGAAACTACAGTGATTTTAAAGGATGATAGATGTTAAAAAATTAGAATGTGGTATGTAGCACAATGGGATGTTTCAATACAAAAAAAAATAATGTTGATTATGATCTGAAAAACTCTACATTTGTTATGATTCCCAAAATCACAATGATCCAAAAATAATCTGATCACGATCCATTAAAAATATTATACCAAACGAAAGAAGAAAAAGACACTTTCAATTTTAATTTTGGCAATTTTACAGATCGTGATTGTATATATATATATATATATATATATATATATATATATATATATATATATATATATATATAGCATTTTTTCACCATGCCACCATCTAGTACTTGGCATAATTAGCCAGTCAAAGGCATCTCTTTGGACTTTACATAATTAGCCATACAATTTTTCCAACAAAGAATCATGATTATGTTTTAATGGGTCACGTCTTACTCTAGACTAAGCCTGCCAAAGTCATATTTGAATAAGGAGGTTACATGATCACCCCAACAAAGTAGTAGATTTTATTTCATTAGAGTTCCAAAATCTAAGTGAATCAGGAGATTGCATAATAACCCAGAAATATACTAGGTTATTGTGAGTTCCCAAACATATTTATCAACATTTCAAAGCGAAAATGTATAGTCAAGAGTAGAGCACTTACAGCATCATAATACCGATTGATGGAAGATGGAAAGGAAGTTATCATGGCACATAATAGATAAATAGCACCTTCCTGTATAAGTGAAACAACATATAGTTGGCATAAGTCCGAGAAACCTATCAACAAGCCTATCCAGGAACACATAAATCAAATTAAAAAAAGATGATTTGCTGACAAACACAAGGATTTCCTTAACAATAAATAATTGGGGAACAGCTACAAATTAATTAGTCAATTGAAGCAATGCACAACTAAAAGAAACCAAACAATTCACAGGTTATCACAATTTCAAAACTGATATTATCATGACCCATGCACCAAAATTTTATACGTTAAAAGATATACATATGAATGAATGGTATTCCTCGCTTATCTCATTTATTATACTGTTATTTTCTTCAGTAAATAGCAACTAACTAAAATTCACCACTTGAGTCATCCCAAAACGATGAGTTTATTCTACATATAAAACGTATTAAGGTGATGCAAATTGCAAGACACTATCTCTGGCAAGGTTAGACAGATGAGTTATCAAACACTTGATCAACACATATATCACTAAATCTCAATATCTGAAAAGATCTTTCTTTTGGAGCTAGTGATTAGAAACTTCAGAAAAATGAGCATCCGCGAAGACAGAAATGTGCATCTTTAGAATGATGTTGGTTTCACCTAATTTTAGTATCTTACCTGTACAGGTTCTGAGGTATCTCCATTCAATAACTTAAGCACTGGTTCAACAAGTTTGATTGCATGTGATGCCCCCTCCTTTGTTGCTTTTGGAAATCCGCCTAATCTATCAAAATCAAAAATCTAGCTTGTTTTAGCCATTAGAACTGCAGTTGTAACAACCATCAAAGGTTAGAACACTAAAAAATCGGTGCATCAAAGGTAAAACAAAAGGGAAAAGAAAAAGAAAAAATAATATGAGTTACAGACTCAAAAGAGTATAGAATAAGCCAATTAGATCAATACACGTCAAAAGACCATTATATAAGGAAAAATGGAGATTGGGTGAGGAAAACTTGCTATGATTCATTAGGTATTCAGGGGAAATAGTAACTCCATAAAGATAGGTTGAGGAATAGAAGCGTCCATCAACAAATCTCATGATGGAGATTATGGGACTATTTGAAACGCCTCCTATTTCTTTTTCCATTGAACACTTGCTTTATATTTAGAAGCAGACCAACATCGCACGATTATCCAAAGTGATAATTTGATTTAGGTATTCAGATAAGAAACATAAAAAGACACGTTTCAAATAGGCTCTATGTAACTGCAAAGGTCTGTTTGTCTTTATTATTCTCTTATTAGGCCTCTAAAATTCAGGATTGCTGATAAATCTGAACTGCACCTTGCAGTACCAACTTATCTCCACTTACAAGGCAGGTTTCTATGAACATACAAACATGAGATCAATAATGATGAAGAGACACACCTTGTGAAAAGGTCAGATAGAGATGAACAAGCAGCCACCTTTACAATTTGAGAACCTTCCAGAGACTGCATAAAACATAAACAACTAAAGTCAACATTCTGATGAACATAAAAATAAAGACATCTCTAGTGAAAATCACAATGTCATCCTTCCAAACTACTATGAGATGCCCATCAACTTTAATTTACATAGCTCTCCAATCCATCTGATAGCTTGTTTCGAGAAGATTGAAATACCATCGATGCCAATAGAACTAATAGCGTGTTAAAGCACACGCATCAACAAAAAAAGGTTCGATTTTTCCTTTAAGAAGAAAAAAAATACCATACCCAAACATTTTCAATAGGATACCTGAATATGCAATTGTATCTTATGAAGCCAAACCGAATATGATACCAGAAATCGCTCGGCACTGCACCTCTGACTAGTCACCCCAAGTAAAAGCAGTCCAACCCAACACTTATCTGGCTGAAACATGTAATTAGCATTAACAAACATATGTCATTCAAACAAGTAATCACCTCCAATTCAAAATTTATCAAAGAACATATATTTTGTACAAATAAGGCTAAAATTTACCAAATTCGAGGAGACGAGTGTCAGCAAATAATCTATCCATGAATCTACAGCCTTCTTCCAGTTTTTGATTAGCTTGTCGTCCACAGAGTCTGCAGCGGAGGGCTCGTTTAACAACTGGTAGGTCTCAAGCTTGGAATTAATTATAGAATGGATCAATGGGGCGTCCAATTGTCCTTTAAGAGACGTCTTCAGCCTTCTCGTCAATGACTCAAGCAAGCAGGGCTTTAAGTTAACGTCGTGCATATTTCGATGAAAAGATGCCATGGTTGAACGGAGAATAATCTAGGGTTTACAGTAGTTAAGAACTCCGATACTTCCGTTAGTGAATAAATAATAACTAATAATACCGTTCTTTCATGAGAGCTTCAAGTTGGAAGAGGAAGAAGGTCTGTTCATCTCTTAGGGTAGAAAGCCCAAATATAATGGTCCGTGGATTTCTAAATTGCCCCCGGAAGTTTTTATTATTTCGAATCAGACCCTTAAACTAGTTTCTCGTTGAAAGATATTATTTTTCTTTTTTTTCAAATTTAATTTTACTGCAACTTTCGCTTTCATCGCAAAGTTATCGATGAAATTAAAGAAAACAGTTCCAAATAAGGAAGGGTTAACAATATAATGAAATCAAAATAAATATTTTATATTGAATTAAACAGAAAATCCATGTTACATTTTATTTTAGACAATTCAAGATTTAATTTTATTTAATTCATCCTTAAAATACGATTATTGTTGTGAGAATAGTGTTTTTCATTATTTTTATCTTATAGATTTTTTTACTAAAATAAACTGTTAGCAAATAAGATTAATTATTTAAATTATAATCTAGGAATATTTTTTTTTTTACAGTAATGCAGCTAATAAGATCCCGCCCAAATCTTTCATATATATATATATATAATATATATATATATATATATATAGTCACGGATGGACATTTGGGCCGTGGGCTTAAGCCCACCATAGTATAAACAATTATATATATACTCTCATACGGTGACCGACTTATTTGACAGAGAAAGAGCTAGAGTTATTCCTTATTTTTGTTAAAATTTGTTTATTTAAATTCTATGGATAAGTTTGTTTTATATAATTATTTGTATACTTTTATAATTTATGGGTATTTATTATTTGTTAAGTTGAGTTTGTTTTCTTATGTCCAAATAATATTTTTTTAAATCACATGCTACATTTATTTTTCATTTTTTACAAATTCTTTCAAAAAAAAAATCTTCATATTTTATAAACTTTTATCCTAACTCTAATTTTTTAATTCATCACTTTCAAAATTTATATCATCTGAAGAAATATTTGAATATATTTAATAAAAAAATAATTTTACTTATTTTAAAATTAAACTTGGGTTGTTTTTCTTGATTTGTGTACTTTAAACAAAATTATAAAAAAATTGTTTAAACCTAGATCTAACACTGATATGTGTATTTTCAAACAATGTTTTGACCAAAGTATGCTTAAACTAGATTGCAAACTAACTTCACTGTCATGAAGTCATTGACTATGATTTTGTTATTTTTTGGTTTTTTTAAAAAATTATTCAAAATTATAATTATAATTAATTACTTTTTAACAATCCCATCATTTATTTTATTAACCAAAATACTAAAATACCTTATATTTTAAATTATTATTTTTTTTTTATTCATATATCAATATCATTTAAGTCTTTTTACCAAAAATAATCGTCACCTCTTCAAAATCATCATCAATCATTACTTTTTTTTCTTTCTAGGTTTTTTCAAAAACTTCAATTCGAACAAGGCCTATAAAAGAGTGCTATTTTTTTTAATTTAAAATAAATAATAATAATAAAATATAATCATGTATATCATAAGGTACTTAAAATAAACTTGAAAAATTGTACTATTTTCCACATTTTCTTGTGATTTAATCAACTATATTTTTTTTCTCAATTAGAAACTATATTACTACTATCATTGTGTTCTCTGTAACTATCATCATTATAGGTAACACATAACAACTCCTTAATCACTATAAAACATAAGTTAAAGTGTCACACCAGCACAAGTTGACAATTTTATTAGAGTTTATTTGATGTTAGGTTATTTAATATTTTTATTGGATTTATTTTTAAAAATTAATAAATAAAATAAGTTATTTAAAATTTTAATTTGAAGAGTTATTATAATATATTTTTGTATTTAAATTTTATATTTTAATATTTAAATTAATTAATTGAGTGATTAAATAAAATAAATCAAAAAAGCACCATCAAACCAACTCTTACTGCTAGAATAACATAATTATACCCCCTTACCCTACTCATCATTGTTTTTAACCACCCTTCTAATTAGAAACATTTGGAGAAGGTGAGATTAATAACTTTTTACATTTAGGGGCGCGTTTGATTTGTTTGTTTGGTTTAAAATTATTTAAATAACATAAACTAATTAAAAATTATTTTCTTCTTATTATACTTCATAACTCAATTTATCAATCAAAATACTAAAATAATATATATTTTAATTTATTATTATGTATTACTATTTTTTAAGTCTTTAAATTAAAACAAATTTACATGTTTAAAATTATCACCAATTATTAAAATTTTTACACTCCTGTCTTTTAAATAACCCATAAAAACCTTAATTTTTATAAAAATACTCATTAAGTCGTCTTATTTTCACTTTATTAATCAAATCACTTATTTCACCATTAAAATATATTTATTTTATTTTCATTAAATTTAAATAAATAAATAATAAACACCTTAATAATTCAACAAATTAAAACTCAAATAAACAACAATTTTGTCAACAGTTTTTTTAACAAAATTTCAAAAAAAAACAAAAAATAACTGAACATCAAACAAGTTAAGAGGCTAACTAACAAGTTTAAAGCAATAGTATAAGATAAAATGTATAAATTTGTATATACAAATATTTTTATAAATTCTAGAAGTTAACGTATTATTTAAAATATTAACATATTTATTTTAAAATACTAAAACATTTTTATAATTTATAGATTTTTTTTTTTAAAATATATATAAACCCTAAAAAAACCCATTTCAAATAGTACATTTAAAAGATAAAAAAAAAAAAAACTTATAACCATATCGTTTATTACTCATATGTAGTAATTGCTAATAAGTCATGCGATGCTGAAATCCAGTCAATTGGTAAAGGCAGGCAGCAGAATATTAAATGCTACACCTTTGAGAGCTTCTCAGTTCCCATGCTCACCATCTTCCATGGCTACCTTCTTCATTCTCTCGCTCGTCATCGCCCTAAACTTCCTCCCCTTTCATGGAAACTCTGTCAACTTGGACGTGAACCATGCCAGACAACTATCATGGACCCTTAACGGGGAAGACGACGGAGTCACCATGGTACAGACTCGACGGCACCAATCTCAAAAATCCTGCGATCTGTCTTCCGGGAAGTGGGTTTATGATGAATCTTACCCTCTTTACGATTCCAACTGTCCATATCTCAGTGAAGCTGTCACCTGCCAAAAGAATGGAAGGCCAGACTCGGATTATGAGAAATGGAGGTGGCAGCCCCACGATTGTTCTGTTCCAAGGTAAAAAATCTAGATCAATTTGGAGTCTTTTTAGGAAATTTTAATAATATTTTATATTTCGTATCAAGGTTTGATGCACTTGGATTTCTGGGGAAGATGAGGAAGAAGAGAATCATGTTGGTGGGTGATTCCATAATGAGGAATCAATGGGAGTCTCTGGTGTGTCTGGTTCAGTCAGTGATTCCAACTGGGCGTAAGAGGGTCACTTATTCTGGTCCTACCATGGCTTTCCACGCCTTGGTATGTTCTTAATTCATTTATATATCATATATATATATATATATTAGATATGTTGTTAAATGTTTTGTTTTTATTATTATTATTGGTATAAGGACTTTGGGACATCCATTGAATTCAGTTGGGCACCATTCCTAGTGGAACTTAAGAAGGAGATGAGAGGAAACAAGAGAATTCTTCATTTGGATTTGATTGAAGAGAATGCTAGATATTGGAGAGGAGTTCATGTTCTTGTCTTTGATTCTGCTCATTGGTGGACTCATTCTGATAAGTGGAGTTCGTAAGTGATCCATCTTCAACTTCTACCTTGTTTGATTTGATCTGGGTTATTCTTCTAGATACCTGATTTTTCAATAATTTACTAGATGGGATTTGATAATGGATGGAAGTAAGGCCTATAAGAGCATGAACCCAATGGTTGCCTATGAAAGAGGTCTCACAACATGGGCAAAATGGGTAGTGTTGGAATTTTTAGGGTCACTTGTATAATAAATAATTGTGCATGTGTCATATTTAATATAAGCCAAAATAATGTGATCTAATGTGAAATTAAGTTTATGGCTTATGGGTGTATTTGTCATGAAAATAAAGTGAGGATACCTAAGTGACATTTCTAATTTTATGAAGGGGCTAAATTAGAAATTGTCAAACTATAATAACTAACTTATTGTTGGTTATATGTAACGGTAATGGTCCCCATTTGAAGTAATGTCAATTCTCCTTTGCGTCCCCATCAACAGAGAGAGAAATTCATTGACTTACTCATCAAATGGAAGAACCATTCCATATAAGGAAAGTTTAAGGAAAGAATCATTCAATCCATGCAAAGTTTAAGGAAAGAGAAGATTCACTATTCATACGATTAATTAAGGTACGCTTCCGCCGCATTTAAGATTTTAATTTCTCACATATTAAATTAGGATCTAATTAGGATAATTCTAACAAATTGGTATCAGAGCCATCCTAATTTAATTATGTGAAAAAATTATATCGGTGTAGATATATATGCATGAAATTTATAGACATGCAATTCATAATAAAAATAAAAGCATGTTATTAGGAATATATATATATATATATATATATATATTAATTTAGTATAAAGATATAAAGATTTATCGATTTATAAATATTTAGATTCTCTGATTTTGTTAAGTTCCTAGATCTTTAAGTTTCTGTAAAGAGGAAAAAGAGGAACGGTTATATATTAATTAATATCTTATGATGTTATCATGAAGATTGATGGGAAGAGATATTTGAATTATCTCATAATTAAGATTCCTCCTCGGTTTAGGGATATTTAGATTCTCAGTAATCATAAATATATATATATATATATATATATGCATGAATTGAATTTATAGATAATTTCATGTTTTCGGATTATATATATTGGTTTTGATAATTTCAAAGACATAATATTAGGTTATAGATAATTTCATATTTTCGGATTATATATATTGGTTTTGAGAATTCAAACATAATATTAGGAATATATATTGATTTTGATAATTTCAATAAATTATGATGAGAATATATATATATATATATATATATAATATATATATATATATATATATATATATATTTGAAAATTTTAATCGGATATATATATATAGATTAATAGATTAAGGGATATTTGAATTTTACGATAATTAAGATGATAAAATCCCTAAAAAGAATTTTCTCTCGGAATATATGGATATATTGATTTTTGATAATATATATATATATCGAATAATTGAGTAAATATATATATAAAGATTTATAATATTATTTAATAATGTTTATTAAATTTATTGATAATTAGATTAAACGGTTTAGATTTTCTCGTTAAAGGGGTTAAAGGGAGAAATTCTCTGTTTTAAATTGACCGTGTTTAGATTTTCTTGTTAAACGGTTTAGATTTTTTCGTTAAAGTTAAAGGGGTTAAAGGGAGAAATTCTTTGTTTTAAATTGACCGTATTTTAAATTGACTGTTGATATTTGTTGTTAAGGGATTAAATAATATATAATATATTATAAATCAAGAGATAATTAAGGAATAATGTTTAAGATTATATATATATAAATCAATATATAATAAAAAATTAGTTATATCCTTTATTTTAGGATTAAAAGATTAAGGTTAATGATTATTAATAAATTAATTAATAATTGGATTTAGGCTAATATTTGAAATTTGGTCAAATAAATCTTGAAGATTTATTATTTAATTTAATTTAATTAATACGAGACATTACAAATTTCAAAATCTTATAGTATAATTTTATTTTTTATAATAAAATAAATTATATGTTTCTTGGAAAATTATATATTATTGATTTGGGTTATATACAATAATATAACATTTAAATTTAAATTAATGATATTATTGTTCATTATTTGGATTGTATTGATTGATACAAATAATCACCAAAGTGACAATGTTTGTTGAAATTAATTCAAGACAATTTTGAATGGTTGTATTGTGTAATTCATGTGATTATATTATTTGGCCCAAAGGCTGATAATTAATTGACAGAATTGCATTAATACTTGTGATGATAAATATGTAATAATTATAAAGTCTTATTTATGTGAATAATTAATCCATCCAAAGATAGATTGATTATTTGACATATCTTATTATTAATGTTTGATCATTACACCAAAATACTATTAGCAATTAATATTACTGTCCAAAGACTTGATATTAATGTTGCATTAAGTATTTTGAGATGGGATAAATCATTATTTGAATTTAGTTGTTACTTAAGTTTATAAATGTGAGCAACTAATTTATTGAATATCCTAAATAATTAAGGGCTATAATTTTTTTTTATGATGTCAAGTTAAAGATATTTTTTTTAGACGAGACTGCAATATTTGTTTTGAGGATATTGAGTTTGAGGGGAGAAATGATTGTGTCTTTAAAAATGATTTAGATCAATAATTTCTATTCTGGAAGATTTGATTTATATCTCAAGTGTTTTTGACATTGATAAGGATTTTATTGATATTGAGAATAATGTTCAAAAATCAAGAGTAACAAGACAATATGATCAAACTCATTAAGTACAAACTCAACAACCTCAAAATCAAGTGTCTTTGTGACAATCCAATTTAATTGAATTACTCTTTAAGAATAATTTATGGTACCCGTTACATATTTTGATATGGAGCTTCACCATAGTAGATGTTAAGAGGTTTTTCAATAGAGACATTGAAAAACAATTTGGTGCAATGAGAATACTTTGTGTCGAGAGACCAATTTAATATGGTTTGCAAATTAAAGAAATTCATCTATAAACTTAAAGAAGCGTTTCGTTAGTGATACCACAAATTTTACAAAATAACAATTCTCTCTTTTGGTTTTGAGGTGAATTTAATTGATTATTTGTGTATCACAAGTTCAATGAGAGTAAACGTCTATGTATGGTTTTATATATGGGTGACATTTTGTATGTCACAAATTTTGCTTGACATTAAGTAGACAATACTTACGAGATATTTGAAAAGAATTAAGAATTAAATGCTCACATATAGAAAGTCGGAAAGTCTTGAGATCATTGAGTATTCTGACTCCGATATTACGGGATGCCAAAATAGTATGAAATCTACTTTGGGTAATATTTTTCGCTGGCTGGTTTTGTCATTTCTTGAAGAAGTGTCAAACAAACACTTATGGCGTCATCCACTATTGCAGCGAAATTTATGACATGTTACTAGGCATCAAATTAAGTGATTTTGACATCAAATTTATTTTATTAAAGAAATGATACAAAGTGAATAGATTTCTATAAAATATATATGTACAAACTCTATGGTTATGAACCTCTTGGCAATAGGTTTATCACTTAATGCCTTTGATGAGAATATGGCTCGTATGAGTGTCGTAGATATCGATAATCTCTAACTTCAATGGGAGTTTGTAGTTTGATTGTCTTTCAATTTAGTTATTTTATAGATATTTATGAGGTTTCTTATTCTGATCAGAAATTAAATATTATTCAGTTCATTACACTTTGTATAATTATGTTTAAAGTATGATCTCACTAAAGTCAAGTAGGACCAGTTGAAAATTGACATGAAAAGATCACCTTGCATGAAATTTTCATTCCTCACATTCATGATATGATTTGTCAATTAATTGTATTGATTTATGTGATCATTGTTGGGTCTAGTTGTGCTTAAATACAACGACGAACTCTTTGGTCCTATATTGATATATTTAATTGATAAAATTGTTTATACAACATATGATTAAGATGGCATAAAACTTCAGGCGCATTATGGTTGATACATTTATTTTTGTACATACGTGACCCAGTGGGAGATTGTTGGAATTTTTAGGGTCACTTGTATAATAAATAATTGTGCATGTGTCATATTTAATATAAGCCAAAATAATGTGATCTAATGTGAAATTAAGTTTATGGCTTATGGGTGTATTTGTCATGAAAATAAAGTGAGGATACCTAAGTGACATTTCTAATTTTATGAAGGGGCTAAATTAGAAATTGTCAAACTATAATAACTAACTTATTGTTGGTTATATGTAACGGTAATGGTCCCCATTTGAAGTAATGTCAATTCTCCTTTGCGTCCCCATCAACAGAGAGAGAAATTCATTGACTTACTCATCAAATGGAAGAACCATTCCATATAAGGAAAGTTTAAGGAAAGAATCATTCAATCCATGCAAAGTTTAAGGAAAGAGAAGATTCACTATTCATACGATTAATTAAGGTACGCTTCCGCCGCATTTAAGATTTTAATTTCTCACATATTAAATTAGGATCTAATTAGGATAATTCTAACAGGTAGACCTAAATCTAGACCCTTTAAAAACCAGAGTCATTTTCCGCAGCATGTCGCCCAGGCATAACAGGTAAGCTAACTGACTCTTACCTCTTGACTAACTATATGTTGATTTATCAAAGTGTTGGCAATGTCAGAGAGAATGGATGGAAATGCTACAACCAAACTAAGCCTTTGATGGGGTCAAACCATCCTCAATATATGATCCCACAACAAACACTGGTTCTGAAAGGATTGTTGGCTAGGATGCAATTCCCGGTTTATTTGCAAGATGTCACACCAATGTCGGCCCTACGGAGAGACGGGCATCCCTCTGTGTATGCCAAAGCAATAGGGCGGAGATATGTTGATAAGCAGCACACGATGGCTGGGTCCTACTCTTCTGATTGTAGCCATTGGTGTCTGCCCGGCGTGCCTGATAGTTGGAATGAAGCCTTGGCCGTTTTGCTTAGTAATTAAGAAAGAAAGAAAGAAAGAAGGATCTTGTGTAGATAAGAAGGTGGTGATTGTGCTTCCATTTGTTATGATGATGATGTTTTGTTTGAAACTTTAGACTGCTTTTGTTTATTTAATGTTGATGTCGGTTTCTGTTTAGATAAGAAACAAAGAAACTATTTGTCTTCAAATAGGCCTTAATTTAAGAGCTATTCTACCAAGTAAAAAAAGTTAATTTTAAAGATGGATTTTGCTTACTTTTTGACTGTGACCTCTGAAATCCTTCAATCAAGGCACAATCTAGGAAATGAAGGAAAGAGGGGAGTGGGAGGAGACATGTATCCATGATTCTTCCTCTACTTTTACACTTGATTTTTTAAGCCTTGTTTAGAACAATCATAATAATAATTGCTACTTTTCCCCCTTTTTCTTTTGGCTGTTTGTGAGAAATATGTCTGTCAACTTTACTTTTTTCACATAAATTATTAAGGTATGTTTTTCTAGGCTAATAGAACATTTCTTATGAGCAATTAATACAATTTTACAAGGTTAGATTCCACTAAGAACATGGAATTAGTTTTAAAAAAATATCATGTAAATTTGACATAAAAATCTTCTATATGTCAAAATATTAAAAAATTCAACATTAGTAACATATACAAAATAGACCCAAAAAAAACTTTTCATTTTGAGGAAATCCATGTCTGTCGGTAGACTGTCATTTTTCTCATTGTAACTCAGGCCTGTCTCCTTCAAGATTGAGTGATTAATAAGATGGTTTTACCTTTTAAAAAAAAAAACTGTTTGTTTGTTTGTTAGATTTTGTTGAAAACAGAAGCAAGTGGATGAAACCAATGAAGAAAATACATGATGTTTTATTGATAAGAGAAGCATCCATGCATCTGATCATTTTGGAGAGAAATATAATGGCAATACAGTTGGAAGGAACGACAATGTGATAATGTAAGTCAAATCGCTACTGAAGCTTCAGATTAGTTAACGACACATAAATTGTTGAATTTAGAACCGATATGTCACATGCTTCCTTCCCTAATAACTATCTTCGTCCGTATCTGGCCTCCTAAGGTAGTAACGGAGGCAATTTTTCAGCACCTGCACATCGAACCAAGTAATTACATGGAAAAAACATAGTAACAACAACAAATTTCGGTGCTTTTGTTTAGGTATATCTAGGTCTGAATCTGAAGCAGATTAAGTTAAAATATACCAAATTTTCAAATGGGTCACATCTTACATATGCTTTCTCAAAAGAATACAATAAGCAAAATGGTTGTAGCCACAATAACTAGTTTATAAAAAAAATCAACTTTGGCAATTTTTCCAACGGTTTTCAAATAAGCTCTTACCTGGGAGAGTGAACTGTTTAAAGCTGCGCCTCTGTAACTAACATGAAACTTATCCTTGGCTATCAAACCCTACATACAAAGAATATAAAGGAAAGTTGACAACATGCATTGTTTTCTATTCTTTCAAGAGATGAGGTTACAGAGACTACATACTTCAGTATCAATCTCAGCGGATTCCACATTCACATTAATATCAGACATAATTTTGATCATCTCTAACAGCAACCCAGGTCGATCAGCAGTCTCTATACAAAGCAGACTGAATTGCATACAGAAAACAAAATGTGACAGGATAATGTAACTGATTTAGATTACTATAACCAAAGAAATAAAATCCAAAATCAAGATACACACCTTCTCTTAGGGCCATCTTCCTTGACTTTTATATGAGTTGTAATATCAACATCAAGCTGTCATCAGTATAAAAGTCAAATTTTATTGACTTCCCATCTAAGGCAAGGGACAAAAAAAAGTTTCAAAGATTCGAATTCAAACATGAGTGTTTATGAAGTCTCTCAATAATTCAATTTAACTTAGAAAAGATAGATTATGTTGTTTCTAGAGAATACGAGGATAATCAACCCAAAACCTCACTAAACCAATTTGCAATGATTATGTTTTAAATATTAAATTTTCTATTAAGTGAGTTGCCACCAAGTCTAAATCTTGGAACAACTACCCTAAACTCGTTCATCAAGACCCTTTGAATTGGCCTACAAGAAAAAAAAAATACTTTTGGGATGATGTGCCATTTGAACAAGCACATTCCTCATATGGTAAGGGAGAAAGTAGGGCCGTATCGAATTTCATTCTTATTAATATCACCTTCTTCTCTGGTGCTTTAACCCCAAAAACCTCACCCATCGCAAGTTTCTCACTGGACTCCTATAGGACATGAGATGACAATGATCACAAGAAAGAAAAAATACAGATCAAAGTAAGAAAAGTAATGGTACATTGTACAAACCGGGTGATATTTCAAAAGGTTATTAATAATTGTCAAACGAATTCTCTCTAAGAGGCCAGGATCCTCAACTTTACGCCCAGTTGATCTAACACATAAACCAGAACACAATCAGTAAGTAGGCAGTAACTGGATAAGGGTCCGGATCGGGATACTGAAGTAAGACCTTAATGAAACCTAATATAGAGATAGATAGCTTACAATCTTGTGATGAAAAATTTAGTTTGTTTCTCAGATCCATTAGTTGTGACCGTTCCTTTTGTCACACCCAAACCCAAATCTTTCAATGACTTCATCTGTTCCAGAAAACAAAAACAAAAACTTATTTATATATATATGATGCTTACACAAAAACATAATAAATAACCATATGCGTTGAATTCTAAAGCAGATGCAAGTTTTTTTTCAGTAAAAATCATGGGAATGCCAATAAATCAATCAGGTCTAAACATCTATATGCATATTGTGTGTTCACTGCTGAAGAGGAAAGGACTAAAGATCTAAATCCATTTCACTTCACCGTGTCAAGAAGAGCACCAAGTCGATCCCCAAAGCTGACTTGTACAATTGTTGCACTAACATCTGAATCTTGATCAATCATAACAACTGGCATAGGCACATAATCACTATCCTGCTCAGATGTCTGAAATAAAAGCATTAAATCAAGTCAATCACAGCAAGAATTCACCGAATAAGTGAAGATAAATCTTAGGAAAAGTTACAAGGAGAAAGTAAAGAATCATAATTATCCACTCACCAATGAGGTTGAACCCAGGGAATCAACACCATCAATAGAAGCCTTTAAGGTGATCCTAAATAGTAATAGAGACATTCATTTAGTATAGAATAATCCAAGCTAAGAAAGAGACATCATCGGCATGATCATACACAAATCTGAGAAAATACGGCAATTAATTAAACAATCACGAATACAGATTGACAAGAAACATGCGTAACAGTAATACATAGAACTTTTGAACTAAATGCACGTAGAGTCGAGGATCGGAGTAAATTTGAACTAAATCATATATCTATAACAACGTGGAGAAAACAGTGACCTTTTCCTGGAGGAAGTGAGGAGAAGCTGAGAAGATCCATGGCGAAGAAGGTGAGGTCCAGAATATTTGGAAGATTCGAAGAGAGGAGAGAATCCAGGGTTAGAATGAGAAGAGATATCAGCTGGGATCCTAGATCGGGGGAGAGTGCGGGAGAGGGAGAAGGCCATAGCCATGATGTAAAGAGTGAGTTTCCGTTCCCGGCGAGATGTTGGCCGGATTATATCAAATCACTACTGATTGAGAGAGAGAAGAGAGAGATGTCTGATTGTACAAGATAGATCTTCTTCTTCAGTGTGCATAGGCATAGCTGCTGCTGCTGCTGCAGCTCTTTGGTATCATCGATGGAGACGGCTGGGCTAGATCGCGTCATTTTGTGGGGCCATTTCTTACGTGGCATGCACTTAGTTAGTTAGTAGGCCATTCCCCATTTCTCACTGTTGCGAGTCGCGTCTTCTTTTTCTTCATGATGGCTACAGAGACAGGGTAAATTTGATTTGAGCAGATGACCCAAAAACAGGTGAAATACCGGAAAGTGAGGTTGGATAATTTAAATAGCGCCGGTGACCTCTTTTACTGTTTTTGGACGAAAATGTCCCAGTTGCGTCACGCAATCGCGAGACAAAAAAAATAAAAATAAAAAATTCGGTTGCGTTACGCAAATGTACAATTGTCATTAAAAAAAAGAGGGTCACCCGCGCTATTTAAATTATCCACCGTCACTTTCCGCATTTCACCCTTTTTTTAGGGTCATCTGCTCAAATTCCCCCTACATAGACGCTACCTAACTACATTTTGCTTAAATTCCATCTCTTTTTATTTTTAAGGCCTCGTTTAATTTAGCGTTTATAAGTTCATACACGTTTGCGTTTGCATAATAAACTCTGCTATAGTAACTTTTCGTATTCTGAGACAGAATAGAATAATAATTTCTAAAATCGGATTCGGGTACAAATAGTTAAGTATTGAATTGACTCGTTGTAATCCCTATGGATTGATGAGAGCTTACTTATACACTAATCATTTTATATTTACACTAATCATTTTATATTAAAGATTGATGGGTTGAAATTATTTATTTAGTTTTTTTTTAACAAAATTATACAAGATCAAGCATTAATTCACAATCTCAATCTCAGTTTAAACTTAACTCAAAACGTTTCGGATGAAATTTAACATTTTAGTCTCTTTAATGACTCTTATTACTAAGCTGGTGGATTATTAATATAATTTTTTCTTTTCTTTTTTATTTTGAACTAAATTCATCTCATAAAAAAATAAATAATAACAAGATTCAAAAAATATATATGGTCAAGTCTCACGCCAAATCAAATTTATGTCACAAAAAAATATTCCAAAATAAACCGACAATTGTAAAGGCAAAATTAACGTTGTCACACAAAATAAGAATCAACAGTTAAGGCGTCAACAAAGAATGACTATTTTTTTTTTATGTTATTATTCATATAGATATGTCAGCAATTACGAAAATCTAAGATTAGAGCCAAACTGAAAAAAATGAATAAAATTTGTGTAATAAGATTAATGTAAATAACTTTTAGATGTTTAATGAGTATCACTTTCACCCAATCCAACCATTTTTTACCTTTTAATTACTCGACAACAACTAAGGCAGTAAAATCTACATCTTGCAGGGTAAATAAACCCTTATATAACAAACTCTTATGTTGACAACAAAGAGGAAGACACTTCTGGTTCAAACTCTCATGAATCACACCCATTCCTTTTACCCATTTACTCTCATCCCATGGATTCAAATTCAATTCCTTCTGCAACAACCACAATCGATACAACCCAATATCCGTCCTCTCACAAAAATGTGCAGCACACCCACTCGAAGAAGGCTCGTAAGCCAATCTAACCGCTCTCAATGTTATAGTTCCATCCACGGGCTTAGGATCCGAAAGATTCCCAGCACCCATCATCTTGATTTCCCTCTCGCTAGGAAAGTGGAATACGTCGTCGATCATCAAGTCCTTTGTGAAGTGTCGGATGGTTTCGTTCTTGGTTGCTTCGTGCTTTTCAGCGAGAGTCAATATGCAAGAGAATCTTAAATGGTAGGAGACTATTGTTTTGACTGTTCGAAAGTTATGGCAACAACGAAAGTAATCTAGCCACCTTCTTCCTATGCCTTCGAACCATTTTATGATGTCGACGTCTTCTAGAACAACGAGCGAGCTTATAGGCCTTGGACGGCCCATGTGGTTTGTGAATCCGACTAGTTTGACCGATTTCTTTAGTAGTTCCATTGGTGCGGAAACTTTCATGCATAGCTTTGTTAGATCTTCTATTGTTCTGTTTGCGTATACTTGTTCCTCTTCTTCCTCTACCCTCTTCCTTTCGTTCTCCAATACTTTCATGGCTTTTGTCGGGTCAAGATATTTGTCTACTTGGGTTTGGAACTTGTCGTAAGAGTCTACAAGCTCTGTTGGTAATTTGTCCCTTATATGTTTCAAATGTAGAAAATCACCCCCTGTTAACTGTCTATGCCAGTTTTCGCGCTCGTTTTCTTCATCTTCTTCTTTTAAGTTTTCTAGGAAATCTCGAACGACTTCATCCGCCCATTTCTTGAATATTTCGCTGACTTCATTCTCGATAGGGAAATCTATCTTAAAGCCATTACTACTCTTCTTCAGCTTCTTGAAAACATGGCTGAATATTTTCATTCCAAGTTTCTTCCTGTTTCTTTCTCTGGCGTTTCTCAACTCTAAAGCTTTCACTTCTTTCTGTCTGAGGTACTTCTTCCTCGCTCGGATCGCTTTCTCAGACATGGGCGGACGAAGAACAGAGGGTGGAACAGCCTGTAATTCCATTCCTATAAAATCAATCTTTTCAGTAATTGCACTGTGAATTGCGGTTTTGACTGTATCCACCTTTAATTCCAAATCAATTTCTAGGAATTTAGTAACCATGTTCTTCAAATCCATCGTTAGCATTTTCGTGCCAGAGGTGATCACTAAGATCTCATCCAAATATCTAACTGCGTATATCTTTAATGGCTTGAAGAAGAGATTATCAGACCAGACGTTAGCTTCACTCTGATCTAACTTAGGGTTACTATTACTAGCGTCAAGACGAACTTCGTGAATTAGTTTGTCAAACAAATCAAAGTATATATTGATCAAAATCGAACTCAACCCACATTCTTGAGGAAACCCTCTTCCTAAATAACAACCACCCAACTCAATTTTCAATACCTCAGCTTTAAACAATCTCCTTAGAACATCAAACAAGATTCCATCTTTGATTCTCTGTTGAATAATCGAGCATAACTTATCAACATGATTATCCTTAAATGTTCGTCGATCAAACGACACATTAAACCACCAATTAGGATCTTCTACCGAGTTCTTAAGATACCGAATCGCAGTGTGTCGACCCATCCCGACACGTCCTCCGTAAGAGAATGTTGCAAAACGATTGTCGTAAACAATCTCTAACACCATTCTTATAGCTTCAATTAGAACTTTAAGTCTCAAATTGGGCAACACTAAAGACTCACCTTTCCTGCTCGAGGAATGCATTGTAATACAGCTAGACTCGATGTCGAATCGATTCTCCGTGATCTGCGCGGACATTTCGGAGAGAGAGAAGAAATGTGTTGAGATCCAGTCGGAAGTGGGTGAGTCGGTAGATTCAGGTCTGCATAGTCTATGGCAGGCGGAAAGGAGAACGGAGGGTGAAGCGACAACATTAAGGACGAGGTTGTGGTACTTGCCTTGGTTGTATTGAGCATGGACAAGGGATTCGAGCTCTGACTTGGTTAGGGTTTGGACAGAAATGCTTTCACGGAAGTCGAATGAAATGGGGGCAAGATTGGAGAAGAAACGAAAATGAGGAGAGACTATCGGAAGCCAAGCCTTCTTCGCTGTGGCCCGCCGGAGGATTAAGAGCATTGAATCCCTGAAGGTTTTAGGTTTTACCTTTTCATTCCATGGAGCTTGTATAGAGCCATGAAATATAGCTCTTTTCAAAAAACAAAAACAAATTTTTTATCTCGCTGACTCGACAAATCAATGAGAACGGTAAAAAAAATCTAGAAGAGGGCAATATGAGTATATGACTATGATGACAATGATATGAATAGCGGATAGTGTATTTATCATTTATTTATTTATTTTGTGGATTTTTTTTTTTACAACTATTTCCTTTCAGAGAAGAGAAGTCAGTGGATCATCTATACCATATTGTATTTTGTAGAAAAAATAAAAAATTATAAAAAATAATATTTTTATATAATAGATATTCAAAATCATATAATTACAAATAAATAAAGTTACAACTCTTATAAATATAAATATATATATATATTTTTTAATTATGTTTATAGTAAAATATGAAAGAGACACAAATACCATGTGAAATTCCAATCGATAAATTAAAAAAAAGTCAGACGAAACCATTTGAAATGAAACCGAGGATTTCATGGCCAAGCATGACATTGATCAATTCATGGGTTCTTGAAGGCAGAGAAAGGAAGTTATCATTCAAAAATGTAGGAAACGACGACTCAAGTGATACATGGATTATTTGGAAGAATTTTAGCTATATTTTGTTTTATATCTTCGAATTTGAGGCACCAACATATACTTTTCCTATGGTTTTGAGGCACCTAACATATATTTTTCCAATCTCTAATCAGTGTCCTATCTTTTTTTTTTAAAATAAAAAGGCCTATGATCAAACTATACATGCAAATATAATTAATTTAACCAGACATATTAGACATATTACCTGATCAGTCAAACTAATGATCTTAACAACTAAGGCCTCGTTCGAATTGGGGTTTTTTAAAAAATCTAAAGAGAGAAAAAAGTAATGATTGATGATGATTTTGAAGATATGATGTTTATTTTTGGTAAAAAGACTTAAAGGGTATTGATATATATGAATAAAATAAAAATTAATAATTTAAAATAAATAGTATTTTAGTATTTTAATTAATGAAATGAGTGATGTGATTGTTAAAAAGTGATTGATTGAAAAATTGATTTTGGATGAATTTTTTTAAAATTCAAAAGAACACGGCCTAAGAGAGATATGAATAACAATATGTAACCATTTCACTATAATTGATATATTATCATTTTTAGTTGCATTTCAAATCAAATTTAAAATTTTGGGCATAATTTCTTCTTCTCTTTCTTTCTCTCTAAATTCTAAGTATTCAAAATAAACTGGTAGCAAACTTGTTACTTTTTATATCATCCAATAATTTATGCCCTATGTGCTATATTAATTAATTAGTATATTTATAAATTAGGAGGTTGGTTGTTTTGGAATTGAACATGAGAAGTAGAGTAAGCAAATAGATAACTACTAATATATTTTTAAAATGTTAAAATTCAAATTAATAAATATGTAATAGTAAAAACATTTATTTATATTCTTTACCAATTTTTAAACACATTTTGTTAAACAACTTTTATCAATTTTGATGTTATTTATTTATAATAATAAATCTCAAGTCAAAATGAAATCATTTAATAAAATTGATAAGAATGGTCCCTCAATTAAATCATGAAGGTATTATTATTATTTTCTAAAATAAAAATTTCAATATAATCGATTATCATTTCATCAACTTTCTATAAATACATTAATCAAAATATTAAAATACTATTTATTTAAGATAAAAATAACACCAATTTTGTTTTAAAATAGTATAACATTTATTCATATAAATATATAGAAAACCCCCAATTAGAGATATTTTGATCTTAGATTTTTAAAGCTCTATTTTTTTTTTCAAAAGTATAAATTATTTAAAATTTGTGTAAGATAAATTATTAAAATATTATTTTTTTATCTAGAAATTAATAAAATAAAGGAAGATATAATAGAGAGAATTAAAAAAAAATATAAAAACTAAAATAATCTAAGATCAAACCAGCTCTAAGACCTGAGTTATTTAATTAAAAATAGTTGGTGGTTATTTTAAGAAAATGTTAAAAAAATGTGTGAAAATATTTAAAAGATATTAATATATAATGAAAATATATATTTTTAAAATTTTATATTTTTATTAATAAATTGAGTAATGTGATATATAAAAAGTAAAACTAAATAATGCTTGATTATGTTGTGTTATTTAAACCTAAAAATTTATGAATTATACTTGAGTTGCCTACTTCCCTATTCTCTCTCACATAAAGGGATAAAATTGTAATTTTTTGTAAATACAAATTTTTTATCTCATTCCAATGAGAGGGAATATGGAGTATATGATTAATATGATATGCGTTTTTTTTTATTAAATTTAGTTGAGATTTTATATGATTTTTTATAAATTCATTCTCTATCGTATCACTATTATTTTAACTATTAAATCACTTATTTAATGAATTAAAATTATAAAATACATTTACTTTGTTTTTATAAAATTTAAATTTAAAATAAAAATAAATATTTTACTAATAATAAATTAAAAAACCAACATTTGTTTGAATTATTTCAATAAACTAAACAAGTCAAATATCATTTAACTCTCTTTCTCTATATCACTAAATTCATTAACTAAAATACTAAAATATTTTATATTTTAAATTATTATTTCTTATTTTATTTATATATATCAATAACCAAATTTTTTACCAAAATAATTATTAATTAATTTTCATTTTTTTTAGATCTTATTTGTAACTCAAAAAAATCAAACATCACTTCCCTCTCATTCATCAAATCAATCAATTCATTAATCAAAATACTAAAATATTTTATATTTTAAATTATTATTTTATATTTTATTTATATATATCAATACTTTAAATTTTTTTTAAAAAAAATATCTTTATCTCCTCAAAATCATCACAATTTTTCTCCATTCTTTCACTTAGACAACAAGTCCTAAATGGACTGAAAAAAAGGTGAGATGTTATTTAAAATATATAAAAAAAAATTGGTTTAAAATAGTAAAAATGTTTGAAAAAAACATAGTAACCAATCAAGGAATAGTTGAACAGAGAAGAGAAGAGGTGAGATTGATGATGTCATGCACTGAAAGAGGGGTAAAGGGGGTATATTCTCAGGACAGCAGTTAATAAGTAGCCCAATATCGAAACGATAAGAGATAGAGAGAGAAAGAGAAAAGGGAAGTCCAGTCCAGGGTTTTCCAATTGGGGCTAAATTTCCACGGAATTTTGACTCAACCGTCAGCACCTATTTCTAGCCGCACCAAAATTTAACCGTCCCAACTAGTACAGACTGCGGACTCCTCTTCCCCAATCATCTCTCTCTTTCGAAGAATCTCCACGCCAGCAAGCAAGTCATTACTCAACACAGAAAAAGGATCAACCAGCCATCTTTTTACTCCTACCAAACCGCGTCAAGTCTTTCCCGGTATCACCCTGCGATCCCGCGCAACCAGGCTCTGCTGGTAATGTCTTCCTTCCTTCCCACCTTCTCATTGTCGATTTAATTCCTGTGTTCAGCTCGCTTCTCTCCAATTTTACTGATAAACCCTAGATTTTTTCTGATTCGGGTAAGCTAGGGTTTGGGGATTTGATTAATATGCTCGATCGTCGTCATACATTTTTATTACAGGAAAGACCGGGTCTATTGATCAAACGAGTTTTTGATTTTGAATTCCATATGTTTCAGACGAAAATTGACCGTTGATTGTTCCGTGTACTTAAAATTTAATATATATAACTTTTTGAAACTCGATTGCAGGATTCTGTTGACAAGTTTTAGTTTAATGCAACGTACACTATATTTTAGATAAGGATCATTACTAAACAATGTTACATTTTTCTTGGGGAAATTGCAGGTTGCTGCTTTTGGGATGATTGAAATAAGGGTCATATAATCGCATGAGATTGTACCTGTGCAGTTTTAATGACGGGAAACGGAAGATTTGACATGGATTCGGGTATTGTTGAGCCAGGGTTCATGGGCAGCTTTGCAAATGGACCTAAAGGGAACCATTCCGGTCCCACTTTGGATAGGTCTGGAAGCTTCCGAGAGGGTGGTGAAAGCCGGTCTTTTTCATCAGGAAACAGTACATTTCGGTCAAGCAACCAACTTGCAGGAGGTTCGTCTTCTTCATTGCAAGGTCTAATGCTAGATCCGATAACGATGGGTGTCCTTAAGTCAAGATCAAATGAATTCAGGAGGATTCTTAGTGTCTTTGGACTTGCATCTGAAGAGAATTCCCTTGGAACTGCTCATTCTAGGCCCATACCTTTTGCAGCTGCGGACGAACTAAAGCGGTACAAAGATACTATTACTGAGGTTAATAACAAAGCTAGGTGAGTTTGTAGACTTGATACTGCTAATTCAATAGGGTTATGCCTTCAACAAACTTAGTTACATATTCTTTTGAACTTTTTTCCTTTATACTTCATGAACAGTTGTGATTATCCATAGATAGATATGTTCTGACTAGAATGTTCATTTTCATGATGGTTGACTAAGAATGGTTTTGAACAGTATGTTGTGGTGAGATAATTAAAAGCAGGTTATGGATCATGCAAGTGGATGATTCATGACTACATACTTACAATCTTATTCTATATTCTTTGATAGGGCTAAAGTAAATAAGCTAAGTGAAAACTTGCAAATATTGAATAAGATCATTGAAGCTCAGAGCTCTAAGAAGCAGCAAAGGAATGATCCATCCTCCAACGAGCGATCAAGTGGATCAAACTTGAAGATTGGTGCTCAGATTTATCGAAATTCTCCAGTGGATGATCGGGCTAAGACTGGTGTTCCTAATAAGCGAGTTCGCACGTCAGTGGCCGACACCCAGGTATTATATCCCATTAAACTAATACCATTTTCTTTTTCTTTTCTGTTACTTATCAAGCTTCAAACTTGACATCCTTTGTGTAAATCTGTTATTGTTGCCTGTTGTTTGAACTATTTTTATGAACTGATGCACATTAGTAATATCCAAATAATTCTGGCTGGTGAAGTTTGAATAACAACAGTTCATAACAAGAGGATGAAAAAAGAAGTCTTAATGCTTTACCATATAAACATTTCCATCCATTTAAATGTCATTTCTTCATTCAGTTGGAAAGTAGGAGTAATGGCATATCAAAGCAGTCCTTGTCCATGGCGAAAGGCCGGGATTTACTCAAGGATAGTACTTCCCAACCTGATATGGCAGAAGAAAAGATTAGGCGACTACCGGCTGGAGGAGAAAGTTGGGATAAAAATATGAAAAGAAAACGTTCTGTAAGCACGGTTTTCACAAGATCACTGGATGATAGAGATCAGAAACGACCTATGCATCAAAAAGCTGGCAATGAAGGTGGTTCACTGGGAGATTTCCATGCCTCAAGGTATGATCGAATACTGGACTATTTTTGTTGTTGCTACAACGTATCTAAGGTTTATTTTATTCCCTCAGTCTTTTGATGATATTGGGGAAAATATCCGGAGATATGTGGTTGTTTTGTTCAGCATAGTAGGAAAGTGCAACATTAAAAACAAGTTATTTATAGGACGACAAATGAAACAACTATATTAATAGTTTAACATTCTAGATGCTTCTTAAAATTTGTTTCCTAATTTTCACATTCCAATTCAGTAAAATTGCTACCCAAAGCTTTGAAAATATAATCTTTTGAACTGTGGTTGAAATTTAATCACTTTTCGAAAGGTATGATAAGATTATGAACACAGAAGTTGTAGAGCGGAAAATAATTTGAGTGATTTCTTGGCACAATTTGCCAAAACAGATGTGGGCCTTGAAATGCATTATAGTAACACTGATGTGATTTGATAAAGCTTTAACTATAGTACTTCTAATTTAAGCCTAAATATGACTAGTTGTGTGGAGAGAGTTTGAAATGTTGCACTTGGGAGCAACCTGGAAAACACTCACTATAGGAGTGTGGCTTTGATTACTCCAAATATGTATCTTGCACAGTAAACTTAGGAGTACATACTGATACTGGGGATGTTAATTAGAAAATCCAGTCGTCATAATTCATTTTGGGTAGGCTTGATAGTTCAATGACTAATGCACTACTTGTGGGAGCTATGGGTGGGTGCCTGGGTGGTGGTAACCAATATATGAAAGAATGGTAATCAAGCATAACTGTTTTTGAGATATGCAAAGATGGTCCGGGCATTATTTGATTGATGAGGATGCGAGGGATTTTTTTGATACCATCGAATATGTCTCACAGAGGAAACCTAGGTTAACTAGAGTATATATTGAGGTGTTGGCTATAAGATATTTTTCGGGCTGGCTGTGGTGGATATATTCTCTTGCTGTCAAAACCCATTTCATGCATAACCAGGTGGTGGAAGAGACGGAGAATGGAATTTGTTTCTGTTTGATTCTAAATGTCCGGTTATTTGTCTGTCATTTTAAAATGTGGGTATGGTTGCCATATGCCAGCCCCATATAGGTTGGTTATTAGGTGTTTAATATTATGAATATTTCATTCTGATTTGTCATGATTGTTTATTTTCATATTTATGTTTATTATTGAGATTCCTGTGTTTGTAGGGAGATATTCACCCACATTATGTGTGTTCATGATGTGTGTACTTTTAGGCCTGTTTATTTGTGGTCATGATTTTTTATTTGAGTTTCTTGTAGTTCTTTCTTACCTTGATAATGGGATTGTCCCTTACAGATCTGGATTTTCTAGTGCTAATAGTGGCCCTCCCAAGACTGATATCATTCCTTCACCTGTAATCTTGAATGCATCGGCAATGACCAAGCATGAGCAGGAAAAAGCTTCTCCTAGGGATCTTGCACCTGGACAGCACACAGATAGACTAATAACAAAAGGAAACAATGGGTACATATCTTCTTGAATTGAACTATACAATTATGGTTCCAGCTTACTTTTACCTGTCTTCTGCCCCCTCTTCCCAAATAAGTGGATAGGCCTTTTGAGAGCATTTTCATGGAAACTATCCAATTATTTTTGGCAGAAGACGTATTTTATTTATGATCAACCAATAAATATTGATATCCTTTTGACTATTTTCTTTGTAATAAATATTGATTTCCTTTTGACTATTTTCTTTGGCTATGACAGTATACGTGAGGAGAACCAAATGGGAAATGTTAACCCAGTAACAAAAACAAAGGCTTCAAGAGCTCCACGAGGTGTCCCCGTAGCATCTGTAAATTCATCAACGAGTATACTTAGGCCAGGAGCACCTGAGTTCTGCGAACAACCTTCAAATCTAAACAAAATCCACGTGCCGAGTGGGTCTAATAATCGAAAACGTTCTATGCCCTCAGGGTCCACATCCCTATCTATGGCTCAGTGGGTTGGACAGAGACCACAAAAGATTTCTCGCACTCGGAGGGCTAATCTAGTATCTCCTGTTTCAAACCCTGATGACACACAAGTATCAGCTGACGGTTATTCACCTTCTGATTTTGGGGCCAGAACTAATTCCAGTGGAATCTTCAGAGATGGGTCTAATGGTAAAAAACATCTTAAAATGAAAGTAGAAAATGTTACTTCTCCTGCTAGATTCTCCGAGGGTGAAGAATCTGTTGCTGGTGAAAACAAAATGAAGAAAAAATGTACGGGTGTTAGTGATGTGGAGACAAAAGCAGGAACTGCTTTTCCAAATGTTGGGATGCCCGCGATGTTTGCGAAGAAGAATAAATCACCTAGAGAAGACATTAGCGATTGTGTGCGGAAACAAGGGCGGAATGGGAGGGGCTCTCCATTTTCAACTTCTAGCTCTTCACCATTTAGAGAGAAGATGGAGAATGCTGCCATAGCTAAGCCCCTCAGAATTTCACGTCCAACTTGTGATAAGAATGGAAGGTGCTGAATATTATTACATTTGTTATTTCTCGCTTCTCTGTTTCTTTGATGTAAGCTATTGGATGTAGAAATATGATAGGATGTTTGAAGTAATACTTGTGCCACATATGATAACTATCACTTTGGTCCTTGTGTTGTAAGCTGTATATCATACCACTTGGATCTTAGTGTTTAATATTGTCAGCACACCCATGAGAACAGATTCTATTTGAACTGGAACTCAACTTGAACATGTGACCGCTAATGGATTTACCCCCTGCATGTTTCATGCAGTAAGACTGGACGCCCTCCAAAAAAGCTAGTAGATCGCAAAGGCTCTTATCGCCGGCATGCCAATGGCAGTTCTCCAGATTTCACTGGTATTTTTTCCTAGAGTTGTTTCATGTTCTGTCAGTATCAGTCTTCTTTTTCACTAGAATTGGTAAAACAATAAACAATTTACCTTCTCTTATCAACCACATACAAATTGTTCCAATAGATACTAATTCTGCTTGAGATCCCACACCATTATACTATGATTTCTTGTTTGTTATTTCCATTTGTTATTTCTTAGTTTACAATTATGTAATTATGCCTGACAAAAACACTGCAGGGGAATCAGATGATGATCGTGATGAACTATTTGCATCTGTTAGTTTTGCTCGTAACCCTAGTATGTGGATCTACATAACTTTTATATGCTTAATGCATGTGTTTAATATACATTATGTTTGACACAATCTTAACCTAAATTTGTTTCCACTGTAGATTTTATTGGTTCTAATTCATTCTGGAAGAATATGGAAGCAGTTTTTGCTCCAATTAACCTACAGGACACTTCTTACTTGGCCCAGCAGGTGCTACTGAAAGTTTATTACCTGAAAAATGGGTTTCACTATTCTGTATCTGTTACTGTTTTAAAATTCTATTCTATTTTTATGCCAGTTACAACTTGCAGAAGAGCTTAATAAAAATCTGCCTCAAATGACTAGCCGGGACAGTAATTGTTTGGTACGTCAGGTGTTCTATGTTGCAGTATTTGTATGTTAAGCAAGTGGAACTAATTTTTTTTTTGAGAACGCTGGATTCCGTTTCTAGTATGGAGTGCGACTAATCCCTGTGTGTTAAGCACATAACCCGCAAACATACTTAACCATTTAACCAGGCGCAGAACTTGCCGCTTGATATGCTCGAACCCAGGACCTCAGGGAGGTTGGAGATATCCACCTTTTGTTGCCGCTAGGCTAGAAGAAGAGATTAGTGGATCTAATTTTGGAGCTGCCTGTTTAGCTGATTAACATTTGACTAAGCTAGATGATTTCAAATATTTTTTTTATTTGAATAGTAGCTTGTTCAAATTGAGAATTGGGATGGCATACATAGGTGCATATACCAATGACCAGTTTTTCTATAACACTATATTGAGTGCACCTCACTATCATTTTATTTTCAGTGCATTTATGACATCTCTCTCTTCCACTATGATACTAGTGGATAGTGAGAAATGGGCTTGCATTCAAGTTTGTACATTCTTTTCCGTGGATGAGAATTTTGAACCAAATATCAGCATCAATGTGCAAGATTTATTGTGTCAAATTAAAAGTAGAGATGGTTCTGCAAATTCAAATTTTTATTTTGTACTGCCTAGTCACTTATACACTAAATTACCATTAAACAATCTTTTGTCCTGCCTTCTTATGGGGTAAATGATATACAAGGATCAAGGTAACATAGATTTCCCAACTTTGAAAGCATCTCCAAGCTCATCTGCTTTAAATGTTATTCAGATGATGTTTAATTGAACAGGTCATCTTATGCAAACCACACTTTTATCATGAAAATTTGTTTTTGAATCATGGCACAAGTATTTTTATCTAAGCTATGCCACTCGGTGGTCAGAATAGTTTACTGTGGATCTTCACATGCTGCATATTTCTTCATGTATTGGCAAAATATTTCATCTTCATCCTTTTTTTACAGGGTGATCCATCTCTTCCTGCTACCCTTGTTTCTGGAGCAGCGGAAACAGATGGAATTAGACAAAATGAGGCAGTCAAATCGATCAAGTCAGTTGAATGGCTTAATGAATTTGAAACTCCATCTCAAAGACCAGCCTCAGAGAGGATATCAAACAGAATTACTCCATTGTATCGAAGGGTTTTATCAGCTCTTATCGTTGAAGATGAAATTGAAGAATTTGAAGAACTTGGTACAGAAAGAAATTCTGGGCACCAATTTTCTGCACACAGTTTATCCTGTGATAATGAACCTTGTAAATCAGAAGGAAAAAGTGGCAAATTTCAGTTGCAGTTTGGTACTGAAATGGAGAAACAATCTCGAGCAGGCTTGTATTTTCCCTATGATGGTGTTAATGGTTCAGTGGGCCAAAATAGTCCATGCAATGCAGATAAATCGTTGGTGGGAAATGGGTTTTCACATGAAATGGGTGTTTTAACAGGGCTTTGCAGAAATTCTCTGGGTGGGTCCCCTTTTGAACATTCAAATGGGTTTGGCAATTCTTCTTGTAATGATGCATATGAGCAGTTGTGCATAGAAGACAAGATTTTTCTTGAGCTGCAAAGTATTGGAATATATCCAGAAATAGTGGTAGGTTCATGATATACATTGGCTAAAGATTATTTACGCAATTTTGATTTTCTTTTTGTCTCCCATAGTATCAACAACAGTCTATGTTTTCTCTATCTATTCTTCCTTTTTTCCCTACAACTATCTTTCTATTTCAGATTTTTACCAGTTGTAATTTCTTGCTTTTGATTGCCGATCTTATCACAGCCTGATTTGGATGACCAGGACGATACATGGATTGAGAAAGAGATTGGTCAACTCACCAAGGATTATAGCCAACAGGTCAGGGTGTAGTTTTAGTGCATGCTTCACTATTCCTATCCCCAAAATAATAGATTAGAATAGTATATGTATGATATTTCTGTACTGCATAGCTATGTTGTGTAGGTCTTTATCTTCATTGTACTTAACCTCTTGGACTCCATTACTTTTTTCTCTCTTTCCAAGGGAAGTATAAAAATTCTTGCTTAGGGTTGTCAAAATTTTCACAAAAATGATAAAGTTATATTAACAAACCATAGACGTTCCATTGCGATTTTGTTCGATTATACAATCTTGTATAGCAAAGCTAATTTTCCCTGAACTTTCTATAGTAGATCAAATTTTCCATTAGAACCTTTTCAATAGCAACATCGCCGTGGACTTGAGAGCAACTTCACCCTTTAAAAGGCATCATTACCAGTGAACTTTGTCAAACAAGGGTAAAATTGTTATCAATTAAGAATGTTCATGGGTAATGACATCCATTATATAGTACTAGGGTAAATGTACACCTCAGAATGTACAGATTCTCTTCTTTCCATAAATTATTTTCCAAGATTTCACATATAGTTCAAATAAATATCCATGGAAACCATTTGTTTCAGTACATAAAATGATAAAAGTTATATTAATATTGGATAGTGTTTTGCTTACAGTAAATGACTTTGAATCCTGCGATGGAAAATGTTGGTTCACTTGGATATTTCTACCATAAGCATCAGTTTAGTTTCTTCATGTTCTAATGTTCCTGTAACTGTTTCCACAGGTTGCCAGAAAGAAAGCATCCTTGAACAAAGTATGTGAGTTAGTTTCACAACAGAAAGAAGCCGAAAAGGGGTAAAATATAACTCAGCAGCTTTTCTGTATATACTGATATAGAACTTTTTATTTTGTGTTCCGAGGTTGGAATCTTGTGTTTCTTTCTGAAATCTTGAAGCAGGAAGTTTTGATTTTTGTCAAACATGATGCATCTTGTCTTATGTTTATGTGAGGGATAAAGTTTTTTCTTTGTGATGTTGGTAGTATTTAAGACGGGTTTGCCTGTATTATAAATTTAATTTGTTATTGCAGAAGCAACATTTTGTATTGTCTTTCAAACAATTTGCAATGTGATTTAACTATGGTGTTTTCGTATGTAGGGCACTTGAGCAAGTTGCAATGGACAGACTTGTGGAGCTGGCTTACAAAAAATTACTGGTGATTATTATTTTTGTTTGATATGTCTGTTATCAAGTTCTTTGTTTTATTACTAATATCTACATTAGATTTTATAAAGTTGAGCTAATCATTGACATCCTTTTATAATACATGCATTGATATACTGATCTATATGGATTGTAAGAGTTTTGCTTGGTTTTAAGGGAACCTGGATTTCATTTAAAATAAATGCAAACATTGAAGTACTTAATGTCGTAGAGACTCATAACTCAGTGGTAGAGCATGATAACTCATGTCACAGGGTCATGAGTTCGAGTCGGAAAAAACAAAAAAGTACTTGATGTCCTTAGAAGTGGAATTCTGATTTTATTTATTAACTTGATTTTCATTAATTTTACACTTATTCTATTTACTGCTGTGAAATATTTTTTCATTGGGAGGCAATTAATTACTAGCAGGCCTTAAGGTTTGGATTTATAGCAAGAGTCCCTGCATATCTTGTTGTATTTTTGGTTTCTCATTTCACCAAATGAGGTATTCCCTTTATATATTAGAATTTAGTTGAGATATTAATACCTCTCATGGGCCTAATTTTTTTTATATCCCTTTGAGTTTGATCATATAGATCATTTCCTAACTTCTGAGAGAACCTTGGGAATTGATAATTCATTGTTTTGTTTCTGCACTTGCTTCTATGATGATAATGGAATAAACCATCTATTTTTACAAGAGACATGAAAGTCTTGCTCTCCTTATTTCTTCACGGGTCTATTATTGTAAGCATGTCTTAAGGATGTTTCTTGTCATTATGCTTATAAAAATAGAAAATTAATATTAGCTTCTATGTTCAGGCTACTAAAGGAAGCATTGCTTCTAAATCTGGGATTCCTAAGGTGTCTAAGAATGTTGCTTTGGCTTTTGCAAAGAGGACTCTGGCTAGATGTCGAGTATTTGAAGATTCGGGAATAAGTTGCTTTAATGAAAGCCTGTTTCGGGATGTTCTTTTTGCTGCACCTACTCCACGCGATGAAACTGAACCCACCAGCACTTCTGGTCAGCGAATCGGTATGTATCGATGTCTTCCTAATGAATGTAACAATTCATTTGTAGCTTCTGGATATCTTTATTTCTCAATCAAGCCGTCGTGTTTTTGTGCATTACATCTAAAACTGAACTTAATGTTCCATTATGGAAGAAACACTAGTCTGAACAAAGAGTTTGTCTGATGTAGTTTTTTTTTCTTTTCGAAAGAACCTTGTTTGAAGAAAAAGTGAATTATTTGGTTTAAACGTTAAAAATATCCTGTGTCACGTGTTTCCATTCCTCTCATGGCCTATATTTATTTATCCCTTTGACAAATGTGGTTTGTTGTTGTTGTTGTTGTTGTTGTTGTTGTACACAGGCTCATCTAGTAATCATGGTGAAAAGCATGGTCCTTGTGGAAACATCAATGGAGGGTCAACATATAGGCAACCTGATCAGGGGGGGTTAACATTTGGTGGACCTGTATTACATAGAGGGAAGAAGAGGGAGGTATTGCTTGATGATGTTAGTGGCAGTGGTGGTGGTTTTAGATCCAGCTCAGCTCTGGAAGGGTCTCTTTTGGCGGGAATCAAAGGGAAGAGAAGTGAGAGAGGAGGAGAAACACCTAGCGGCGGCGGCGGATCCTTTAACAAAACAAAAACAAATCCGAAGCTGAAGACATCAATGCTATCATCCCCCCGGGGAAATTCATTTAATAAAACAGAAACAGCCGCCCACCAACATCCAGGAACGAGTGTTGCTGGTAACAGGAAAAAAGATGGTAAAGCTGAACAATCAAAAGATATTGAGGAGGAGGAGGAAGCTTTGGATCTGACAAATTTTCCACTTCCAGAACTGGACACGATTGACGAGCTGGGCGCGGGAAATGATCTTGGTGGGAATCAAGATCTTAGCTCATGGTTTAATTTTGATGAGGATGGGTTACACGACCAAGATCTTTCCATGGAGGGACTTGAAATACCTATGGATGAAATTGGTGATTTGAATATGTTTTGATGATCTCTAGTGTAAATTCTTGACAGTTATTTTTGTTGGGTCAGATCATATATATATATATATATAGTTGACAGACAGACTTGATGATTGTTGCTTCAGGAGAGGAGAGAATAAGCCCTTTTCTAATGATCTTCATATCTCTTGACATGCCAAATGGCATTTGTAATTATTTTTATAATTTAGTTTTTTTCTCTCTAATACTTAATAGTTCCATAGAGGATAAATCTTTTATTATTCATTTTTTACCAGCTCATTAACTATTCTTTTCAATCAAACACTCAATAATATAATGTTCATTCTGTTTTATTTTGCACGTGTCTGTCAACCTATTTTGGATTTTTAGTAAATTATTTGTTTTTTTTTGTTGATTGAATTAGTATAATGTATTTTAAATTTAAATTTGATAAAATACTGTTATTTGAGTATTTTTTTATTAATGAATTAAATAATTTGATGATAAAAAAATATATATATATATGGTGAATAAAAAAAAAGAAAAAAAGAAGTCAAATATCTTATTATAAAGGAAAACCTAAATGAACAAGTCTCGAACACTACCCATTTTTTATGTTTTTCTCGATCGATCTCAATCTTTGAATCTATGTTTTCATCCTTTATATGCTAGACTTTACCTAGACTTGAAATCTCTCATTATTCTTGTTTCAATATCAAATCTTCAAGTTTTACCTAAAGGAAAAAAAGAAACATGGGTTTAGGTTTATCTTGTTTGATCGCTGCAAAATCTCTGGTTCTTTTCTGTCTGTTTGGTTATCTAAGAAACATTGGATTCAAATTACTGTCAATTCCATTCTTGTATTCCTCATTGATATCTCTATTAGTATCCATTGCCTCTCACCCATCGATCAATCTTCCATTACTTTTGGGGAAGAAGAGGGATGGAACTTTTCCAATTTGGTCATTGATCATGTTCAGTCCATATTTGTACTTTGTTCGAGCTTTCTCTGCTTTAAGAAGATTAAGTAGTGGTGAAGCTCCTTATAGCGAAATTTTTGATGGTCTTTATGTTGGAGGATGGCCTTATGCATTAGAAAAGCTTCCTCCCGGTAACCCTGCAATTATTGATTGCACTTGTGAATTGCCAAGAAAATTGGATCTATCTGGTAGGTCATATTTGTGCATTCCAACATGGGATACTAGGTCTCCTGAACCTAGTGAAATTGAATCTGCTGTTAAATGGGCTATGAGAAAAAGAGTTCAGAATTTCCCAATCTTCGTTCATTGTGCTTATGGTAATTACTTCTATTTAACTTCCATTAATGTTTCTATTATAAATCTGTTCTGTCTGTCTTGATTTCGAAGGTCATGGAAGGAGTGTTGCTGTGATGTGTGCATTGTTAGTGGCAATGGGATTAGCAGATGATTGGAAAATTGCTGAGATGAAGATTAAGGAGAAACGACCTTATATTCGAATGAATTCTCTCCATCGAAAAGCCTTGGATGAATGGTCAAAACATCGTTTATCATCTCCAAAGAACAAAGGTAGTTAATTAACAATATCATATGTCAAATGTTGTAAAATTGTTGGGCTTGGAGATGGTTACTTCCAATCACATATTTCCTGTTACTGTAAAATGCTTGTTATTGACACTTACTTATATTTATCAAATTTAAATATTCCTTTGCTGTAGCTGCTAAACTAGAGTAATTTGTTGTCAATTGTCATCATCATATTGTTGTTAACAAAACTATGATAAACTGTTTATAATTATTATTATTATCATGGATCCAAACCCAATAATCAAAATTACAAATTAAACTCTGAATGAAATTCTTAATTGAACAATAAATATAGAAAAAGAAAAGTAAGAAGAGAGATGGAATCAAGGAATCAAACATAAACAAGCTAGACAGCCAATATGGCAAGAAATAAAAGAGATGACCAAGATGTATACTTTCTATAATTGTAGGTAAACTCAACATAACACAGCAAAAAATAAAAAAAAATACAAGAAATTTCCAGGTAGCCAACGTGGTTTTGCATCTGAAAACTGGTAACCCTAAATCCAATAGACAAGTAAAGTTAGAGAGAGATAGGGCATAAAAAGAACATTCTCTCAACTCGTATAATAGAGGTCGATTTCAGAAACAAGAAGAAGAAAGAAAGAAATGAAAACCAAGGAACTGATGATCATAGTATTCCTGGTACTCTTCATGATCCATTTAGCTTCCTGTGCATCATCATCAACTCCATTAAAGGGGAGGCCTTTCCTTCTGGGTATTTTCTCATCCATCCCTAAATCTAATATAATCTAATCTTTCTAGAGATTTAATTGTCAATCATGCCATGAATAATGACTAATTGAAATAACATTTTAAGCAAAAATACAGATGATCATCATGAGTTGCAGAAGAAGAACATAGTTAATAAGGATGAAGCTTATTATAGTTATAAACATGGTACTATTGCTTCCCGGAGTAATTTGGATGTAACTGTATTTCGCGGTGGCGGCAGCGGCGGAAGAGGTGGCGGCGGCGGAAGAGGTGGGAGTGGTGGAGGAAGAAGAGGAGGAGGAGGAGATAGAGGTGGTATGACCGTGATTCCAGTTTACACAGCTGGCACTCATCACAGCAACAACAACAACCAAAAAGGTTCAGGAAACTCCAACCAAATGGATCTGAATCTAAACCTATTTCTAATTATCTTAGCATCAACAACAACCTTTGCATCTATTTTCTTTTATTATTAAGAATAACAAATATTATGTTTGTATATATTATCATTATGTAGTGATCGATGAAGAACATATATATTATCACAACTCATTTAATTAGGTTTCTCAGCATTGATCAACTTCAAGAATGAATGGATGATATATACATTATACACTTTACAAATTGCAGGAACCCTAATTATCCAATTCATTATTAATGTTCTTTCCAAAATCTCAATCTTATTGGTGGTCCCTTAAACAACACCTTCTTCTTCTTCCATGTGAAGATATGGCCCAGGTTTGTTGAGCCACTTTTATTGAAGATCCAAGTCCTCCACAACCACTCGTTAGTCTTGGAAATAAACACTAGGAAAAAATATTAGAAAATCTTAAAAATGACCATTTATTTTAATCAATAATTATAAGAAGCTAATTTCAAATTTGGATTTTTTTTTTTTAATGCATACTCAACAATTTGTCGATGTTGTTTTTGTCGAATATGATAGGCGAAAAGAGAATAAAAGAATGTCGTTTTTTTGGTTGAATATGATAGGATAAAAGAATGTTAAAAGGGTTATAAATTAAACCAAAATGAAAGTGATCTTAACTGAAAGCTAAAAGGATCAATTTATGGTTAGCATATTTATTAATTGACCATATATTCTACGAAAATGAAAGAAAAAATATATTAAGAATTTGATTTCCAAATGTTATCTATGTCTCCGATCACAAATGTTATCAATTAATAAGGAAGAATGTATACAAATATTGAGTGGATAAAATCAAAAAAAGAAAAGAAACTTCCACCACTCTTATCATCTTCCGATGTGAGATTTTAATTATGAATAAAGTATTTTTTATATACTAAGAAACTTCCCCTACTTCTATCACCATTCGATGTAGGATTCTAATTGTGCTAAAAAATAACAAATCTCCACATTGACGTAATAACTAATGCAAATTTTTATCATTAAAAATTATTTCTTAAGTGCTTCCAATTGGCGCTCTTTCAGCGCTGCATCAAACGCGCAAGATAATTACCAAATCTAAAAAATGTTTAAATTTGTTTTTTCTCATGTCTTTCATCTCGAACTATTTACTCAATTGAGCATGCAATTTGTCAATTTCATATTGGCTCTTTGATGTTATCAACATATCATCAACGTATAAGAGTAGATAGATATAAGACTCATTTTGCAGTTTGCGCAAATACACACAAGAAACGATTTTTTTTTTGTGTATTTGTGGTCCATCATAAACTTGTCAAGTTGTTTGTACCATTGTCTCGACGATTGTTTCAATCCATACAATGATTTGTTCAACTTACAAACTCATTTTTTTTTATCAGCAATTTTTAATCCATCTAATTAAGACATTTAGATTTCCTCGTTCAAATGATCGTATAGGAATGCGGTCTTCACATCTAGTTAAACTAGCTTCAAATTTATCTACGCTACCAATGTCAACAAAATTCTAATGAAAGAGTGTTTAACAACATAAGAAAATACCTCATTATAATCAACTACTTTCTTCTGAACGTAATCTTTAGCTACCAATATTGTCTTGTAGCGAACATTAAATTTTTCGGTAAATCATTCTTTCTTAGCAAAGATCCATTTACAACAATAACTTTTTTCCCTTTTGCTAGATGCGTCAATTTGAATGTCTTATTCTTCTGAAGAGATTGCATCTCATCTTTCATAACACTTTTTCATTTTTAGTACATCGAATGACATCGGAAAAGGTGGATGAAACATCATCTACGACGGGAAAAGCATAGGTCGCCATATCAACAAACCTTTGCTGGTTTTTGAATAATTCATCTTGGTTTGTTCACATCAAATGATTGGTGTTGTTGTGAAGGTTCTTGGGTCGGAACCTCTCCCTCATCTGACTCATCATCTATCATCGGAGGGTCACTTGTAGGGACGGACCCAGGATCTTGGGTTGGGGTGGGCTTGAAAAAAGTTTCGGGTGGGTTTAAAAAAATAACGAGAAAAAATTGAATAAAACGAGTGCATAGATGTAAGTTTTACCATATTTTTTAATAATTAGATAAATAAACTGTGAATTATATTGAAAAAAAAAAAATCAAGGATGAGTGAATATACTTTATACACTTTACAAATTACAGGAACCTAACCCAATTCATTATTCCAAAATCTCAATCTTATTTGTTGTCCCTTAAACAAGATCTTCTTCTTCCATGTGAAGATATGGCACAGGTTTGTTGAGTCACTTTTATTGAAGATCCAAGTCCCCCACTACCAGTTGTTAGTCTTGGAAATAGACACTAGGAAAAAATAATGGAGAATCTTAAGCATGACCATTTATTTTAATCAAGAATTATAAGAAGCTAATTTCGAATTTGGATTCTCTTTTTCATGTATACACAATCATTGGTCGTTTTCTGTTTAATATGACGGAAGAAAAGAGAATAAAAGAATGTTAAGGGTAAAACCAAAATGAAAGTGATGTTAACCGAAAGTTAAAAAGGATCCATTTATGGTGAACATATTTATTATGTGATCATATATTATTCTAGGATAATGACATGCAATTAGTCTCAAATGCTGTATAACTTTATAAGTAAAGAATTTATTCTACAAGTCTCAACTCTCCATGAATAGAATTTGTTGTGTTATAAAAAAATGGAAATATGCAAATCACAATATAATTTGTCACTAGTCAAACACAAAAGAATAAAATGTAAATATGCAGTACCCATCAATTAAAACAAACTCAAATCTCATAAAAAAGGCTCCATAAATCATTGATTTTGTTTGTTTGCCGTAGAATGCGTCATTTTGTCATTGAGAAGCTTGCATATGTAATTAATACTCAAGTGCACTTTTTTCTCTCATATAAATTTTGGTCAATTTGTTAGTTTGATTAAGTTTATAAGTCTGGATAAAAGGTATTTGCATCTATTCATATAAATATATATGTAAGTATCAATTTATAATAAATATTAAAAAATATTTTTTAAGAAAATAATAAAATATTTATATCTATGTATCATATATTTTTATTAATAAATGATCATTTTCTTTTATTTATTTATCTTATTATATATTTTAATTAAATTTAAAATTATATATTAATACAAATTTATATAAAAAAAATCTATTCATATAATTTATTTATTTTTTATAAATATTTAAATTAAATAATAATAAATTCAAATTATTTTAAATAAAAAAATTAAAATTATAAATATATAATTGATGATTTATAAAAATGTAAAAAAAATAAACAATTGTCTATAAGATTATATATATATATATATATATATATATATATATATATATATATATATATATATATATATATATATATATATATATATATATATATATATATATATATATATATATATATATATATATAAATAAGTTAATTGTTTTAACATGATAAAACTAAGCTAACTAAGCTAGTTAACTTTTAAAATAAATCCATGGGATTATTGGTATAATTAAAAAAGAAAAAAATAATGAAGTGGGATGATTTTAATGAGATAATGATTATTTTTGGTAAAAATATTTAAAAGGTATTAATATATATATAAATAAAATAAATTTAAAAAATTTAAAAAATATAAAAAAAAATAATATTTTAATTAATAAATTAAATGAAATAATTAATAAAGAATGTGAATAAAATAATATTAGAGTTATGGATAATACAATAATAAAGAGTTTTCATTAATTGGTACTCTTACATAATGGAATAATAAGAGACTCAATGTTTGATTTGATGTGTTAAACGTGTCATTCATCTTGCGTGTACAAGTAGTTCATTTTTCTACGAAGTCATTTCTTAAAGTGTCAATTGTTGAAATGATTCAGGATAATTACCTCAATATTTTTTAATGTTTATTTTTTCAATTCATAATCTCACACGATTTCACAGTCCAACCTATTTAAGGATTTCACAATCCTTGATTTTTTTTTTTTATCTTTTATGCACAACAATGTACTATTCATAATTATCTCAATTTTCATCGATATAAAGATCCCAAAGTTATAACTTATTTAAGTTCGTTCTTAGTAAAAATTGAATTCGTGATATTTGTTTTTTTAAGAATCACTCTTCTTACTTCAGTGTTTTGAATTCTTAAAGTATGAACATGAATTTTGAAAGTAAGTAAGCTTTATTATTTAAGTGAATAGATAAGGCAAACAATTCTTGGTGTTAATATGTTACGAGTAGACAGACAATTCTTGTTCACGCAGATTACAACGACAAGAATGATATTAAAAAAAATAAAAATGAATATAATAAAAATAAAATCACATTAAGGACTTTAATCACATTAAGGACTTAGTCTTGATTTGTTAGTTAATTTAAAATGATTCATTTTCTAAAATGTACAACACTTTAGTATAATATTTTTATTTTTATGTATGGTGATTTGTTTTTATTCACAAATTCTAAGTGTTTGATTAATAATTAATAAAAACAAAATTAGGTTATGATCTCTAATTCAATTGTCACTCAGTAATACGGATAACAATAGAGCGGATTAGAGCGGAGAATGTATTTACCATTTCTGTCTCATTGTATTTCGGGAATTTATTTTTACTATCATTCCCGTCCTGTTCGGTTTCGAGGAATTCCCGCGGAGCACAATTTTTACTATCATTCCCGTCCTGTTCGGTTTCGAGGAATTCCCGCGGAGCACAGTTATATCATATTCTTTAAAATAAAATAATTCTTTTTTATATAAACAATTTTTTTAATATTATATATTAAATATTTATATTATTATAAAATAATATACTATTTTTTTTTTATAAAATATATCAATAAATAAATATATGGGTGATATTATATATTTAATTGTATTTCGAGTGTTTAAGTTAAAATTGATGTGAGATCCGGGACAGGGAAAAATATATAGGTGTTGAAGCATCTTCGGTTAACTACCGATTAAACCGAAAAAAAAAACTGCCCCTAACAAAGTAAATTGGGTCAAAAACCGCGAGACAGTTTATAATTCTAATCCTATTAGAACTGAAGTGACTTAACTATGGTCCGGTTAAATTTTTAAAATAAAATAATTGATTTAAATTAGGGTGTTCAAACTTAAAATCCAGAATACAGACAGCCCATTTAACCCCTTCTTAAAATGGCCCAACTTTAAGCAGACCCCCACGCCCAATAAAAGCCCAAAGAACAAAACAAAATTACAGTTAGTTTTAAACTAACCTTCTGTCACAGCCAAAAATAAAAGCTCCGAATTCTCGGCCACTTCCCGAATTCGGATTTACAGAGATTTACGAGAGGAGTTCTAAATTTCAAATAAAACTGATGAGAGCACTGAAAAAGTTCAGATTTTTCATTCATGAATTCGATCATGTGCGTCGCAAATATTTGTTTTCCGCAGCCTTTTCTGATGCTGCTATTCAAGAGCCCACCGCCATTAAGGATCCTGTTTCGTCATTTCCAAAAGCTACAATCGAGTTCCATTTGCAGGAACTCTTGAAGAAATGTGCAAGAGAGAAATCCTCCGTTGAGGGTAAGGCTTTCCATGGAAAGATCATTCAGTTAGGGTTACAATTAGACGTATGGATCTCCAATATACTCATCAACATGTATTCGAAATGCGGGGACGTAAGTTGTGCACGCCAAGTGTTCGATGAAATGTCCGTTAGAAGTTTAGTTTCATGGAACACCATGATTGGCTCATACATCCAGAACAAAAACGAACAAGATGATGCCCTTAAATTATTCGTTAAGATGCGAAGGGAAACTAATGAATTCAGCGAGTTTACAGTATCAGGCGTAGTTTGCGCTTGTTCTTCGAATTCTGCCATATCTGAATGCACTCAACTTCATGCTTTCGCTGTAAAAACTGCCACAATTTCAAATGTCTTCGTTGGAACTGCATTGCTTGATGTATATGGTAAAAATGGTCTCATAGAGGAAGCTTGTCATATTTTTCGTCTCTTGCCTGAAAAAACAGACATCACATGGAGTTCGATGATTTCCGGTCTAGTCCAAAACGAGTTACACGAAGAGGCGTTAGCTTTCTTCCACAAAACACAAATACTAGGATTGGAAAACAACCAATTCAGTTTGTCTGCTGTTATCTCCGCCTGCGCGGGCTTAACTGCGTTAATAGAAGGTAAACAGATTCACGCTATCATTGCTAAAATCGGGTTCAGCACAAATATGTACATATCATCTTCTCTTATAGACATGTATGCTAAATGTGGAATCATCGTAGAAGCGTATTCAATCTTTACCGATGCCAATGAGAAAAACGTAGTACTATGGAATGCTATAATATCCGGGTTTTCTAGGCATGCTTGCTCAACAGAAGCCATGATTCTCTTTGAGAAAATGCAACAGACAGGCATTTCCCCGAATGAAGTAACCTATATATCGATCATGACTGCCTGCGGGCACAAGGGTTTGATCGAAAACGGGAGAAGGTATTTTAACCAGATGGAAAAAGAACATAATATTTTGCCTAATATTTATCATTATTCGTGCATGGTTGATATACTAAGCCGGGGAGGTAAAGTGAACGAAGCTAAAGCATTAATCGACGAAATGCCTTTCGTTGCTTCCGCGTCAATGTGGGGTTCGATTTTAGCCTCTTGCAGGAGCCAACAGGGGAATAATATCGAGTTGGCTGAACTAGCCGCGGCTCGTTTGTTCGAAATTGAACCTGATAACGCAGGAAATCACGTCCTTCTTTCTAACACTTACGCAGCTAACAAAAAGTGGGAAGAGGTTGCGAAGACGAGAATGGGTTTAAAAGAGAGCGAAGCGAAGAAGGAAAGAGGAAAGAGTTGGATTGAAGTGAAGGCGAAAGTTCATACTTTTATGGTGGGAGAGAGGAGCCATTGTAGAATTGTTGAGATTTATGAGAGGTTAGAGGATTTGTTAGAAGAGATGAAGAAGAAAGGAGGTTATGGGATTGGTGCTGAACATGATCTTCATGACTTGGAAGATAATAGGAAGAGGGAGCTTTTGAGGCATCATAGTGAGAAACTGGCCTTCACTTTTGGTTTGATGAGTTTACCTAATGGGGTGGCGATTAGGATCATGAAGAATCTTAGAATATGCGGGGATTGTCATTCTTTTATGAAGATGGCGTCGAAGATTACAGAAAGGGAGATTGTTGTTAGGGATACGAATCGGTTTCATCATTTTAAAGATGGTTTTTGTAGCTGTGCAGAATTTTGGTAACATATTTCAGAGATAGGCTAATTTGAGTCAGTCTTGCAAAAACTTCCAATTGGCACTGGGATTGTGTAATTGATGAGAAGCTTGGGCTAACCCGTTGAGCTGAAAAGCTTGGGCTAACTGTTATTTAGCAAACCGGATGGATCCAGCCGACGACATCTCAATGATAAGGAGAAGATTTGTGGTTAAATGAGAGACTTCAAGAAGTCATCACATGATTCTTGCATGGAAGAATCTTGAAATTGGTATTTTGTTACGATTTTAATGATTAAAACTTAATTTGATCTAGATTCTTACCATTTTACCCTTGTTAGCATTTGATCTAGATTGCAAAAGTTAATTGTAGTTAAGGTTTATGCAATACTGGACATATGGATTTAGGTTTAGGGTTGCCATTTGAAGTAGAAAAACTGGATTTTTGTAGCATGACAGGGACCTCAAGGAATTTTAAACAGAGTGGCTAGTTGAGATCAGGAGTGTAGTGTTGTTTTGGAGCTTTGCATTCACTGTTTAAAAAAAATATATATAATTTGTTGATATAGATTGTTATATATAATATATATCTACTGTGCCTTTTCTAAAAAATAAAATAAAAAATATAAATGAAAACAAATGGGGTTTTCAAATATAAAACATGTAAATGTGAATGATGTAAATATATATCTTCATTTTTATTTTTGTTATTAGTATGTGTAAATAAAACAAACCATTTTTAAAATAAGGCAAAAAAGTAAAATCTAACTAAAAAGAGAAAAAAAGGTAAACTAAAATATTATTCTTAACAAATTTGAGAACTGTGAAACAAAATTATTCTTATTAGTTAATGATGAATTACAACTTTAGAATCTATTTTAATTGAATGTATTAACTTTTCTTTCTGTTTGATTATTTTAGATGAAAAGAACTTCATTTGAATGAACCATTAAAATGGCTAATAAAGATATTTTGCATTCAATTTTAAAGATATTTCATAATTATTATTTTTTCATTCTGAAATATTTTCATTTTCTTAATTAATTTATGACATGCAGACAAAAAGATATTCCTTATTTATTCCAACTTTTTTAAGGCATTTAAATTGCATTCGACAATTTTATATGTGTATATCTTGAAAACATATTTAATTTAAAACACAAATATGTACAAATTGGTAGTTTACAGTACATAAAGTTATGTCATTTTGAAATTAAGTGAAAATAAATATTAAATTTATTTCTTTTCGATTTATCCAAATCTTTCTTCATATTACAAATTTTAAGTCATCCAAATCAACCTTCGACAAATTAGAATGTATAGATATCGAAACAAATATTTAATTTAAAAAATCTACCGTTTAAAATAAAAAAGAGATATTTTATTGATATAAAAAAAATTATACACAAACTAAAATTTGATAAATAGAGTCTTATATAGTTTCTAATATGCTAACTTGAAGAAGAAAGAAAAAAACAATAAAGATAATTAAACTAATTGAATGATTATAAAAACACTAGTATGTATGCATTTGTGGATTGTGAATAATATTTGTGGTGATGTCCTAATAATTAAAAAGAAATTGTTGGTGGATTAGAGAGATGGGGCCGGGAGGACCCACCGGCAGCCATTTCGAATTTTGTCATGGATTTCACGCGATAAAGATTAGGGATTTGTAATTAAAACAATCAATCACTTTATTATTTACAATAATAATAATAACAATAAGGTAAAAAAAACAAAGCAAATTAAATAAAGCCCTCCTTTTATTTATTCCTTACTCTTCAAGGGAGAAAGAGATGATGATGATGATGATGAACACATTGAACAAAAACACGAATTCAAACAGACAGTCCTTCTATTATCTCTCTTGCTCCTCCTCGTTTTTTGCTAATCAAATCTCTTCTCTTCTCTTCTCTTCTCTTCATTCCTCCTTTATTTAACCCTTTTATTTCCACTTTCTTTTCCTTTTCCCGTTAAAAAGATACTAAACAAACAAACAAACATGATTGATGTGTTCTTGTTGCTCAATACTCAATAAATTAATACCATATTTCATAGCTAGCTAGTTAGGGTCTTCTTTCAAATATTAATTGCTTCTCCCTTATTAATTCTTTTATTAATTAAATTATTCAAAACAGAGAGTCATGAAATTCAACAACAACAAAAAAATCAAGTTCCCTTAAAAAATATGATGTATAGAGGCCTTGTGTGATCTAGGGTTATTTGATTTTTTTCTTATTTGATATAGTTTATTGAAAAACAATTTATTTAGGTCCATTTGTTTTACCAAATTACCCCTAAAATTTTTAAATAATGTTCGATTAAGATAAAATTATTTAAAAAAAAATTCAAATAAGATAGTGTAATTAAATGCATGCTCTTAATGGTTGTTTGGAAAAGTGTAATATTTTCCCAATGTATGTAAGTAGCTAGCTAGCTTATTACATTTGATTAATGATTGAGTAGTCACTAAATATTTCAAGTAGACTGGTCTATAAAGATTGGGTCCAACTTCCAAATGATCTTGATATCTCACTTTATCCAAAATGTAGAGAGACCATTTATCTTTCCTTCACATGCTACCAACTTTTTTTTTTTCTTCTTCTTTTTTTTCACAAGAAAAGACCAAAACACAAGAAAAGCACAAATCCCACTTCCCAAGTTTCCTCCTTCCAAACAAACCAACAAACCTCTTCTTATAATTAGATCACCACACATCACTTGTAACATCCACCCAAAACAAAAACATTCTCTTCTCTCTCTCTCTTCAAATTGTCTTGACTAATTAAACAAATACTACTAGCTAATAGATATCATGAGAATAGGAAGCAGCTCTGTTCATCATCAGGGCCTGACGGCAGAGGCTGCCGCCATTGTAAAAGCGGCAGTCAGCCTTGCTAAGAGGCGTGGCCACGCTCAGGTGACTCCTCTCCATGTAGCCAGCGCCACCATGGCCGACCCAACCGGCCTCCTTAAGGCCGCCTGTTTACGTTCACACTCACACCCACTTCAGTGCAAAGCTTTAGAGCTTTGTTTCAATGTAGCCTTAAACAGGCTTCCAACTGGATCCTCCAGCAGCCCTTTATTTCTCGGGTCCAACCATCGTCAAAATCACCACCCTTCGTTTTCAAACGCTCTCGTGGCTGCTTTCAAGCGTGCGCAGTCTCACCAGCGCAGAGGATCCATAGAGAATCAACAACAACCCATCTTAGCCTTGAAGATAGAGCTTGAACAGCTCGTAATTTCCATCTTGGATGATCCTAGCGTTAGTCGGGTCATGAGGGAAGCTGGTTTTTCTAGTCCACAAGTGAAAAACAACGTTGAACAAGCTGTTTCATTAGAACTCTGTTCTTCCCGTGTTGTTAAAACTGAACCGAAGGAGACGATTAAACCTCTGTTTCAATCCAGCGATCAAGCTTGTGAGGACGACGTGAACGCTGTTCTTGATTCCTTAATGGGGTCGACGAAAAAGAGAAACACCGTCGTCGTGGGGGAGAATTTGGGTAACGCCGAGTCCATAATGCGTGGGGTTATCGCTAAATTAGACAGAGGAGATGTACGTTTTGTTAGCGTTCCTTTATGGTCGTTAAGAAATATGAGTATAGAAGAGGTACAACAGAGGATCGGGGAGCTAAGATGTTTGGTAAATGGGTATGAGGCAAGATGGGTCGTGTTATATCTTGGTGATCTGAAATGGGTATCTGAGTTTTGGTCAAATTATGGCGAGCAAAGCAGGAATTACTATTCTCCTGTTGAATTCATGATTATGGAGCTTAGCAGACTGTTATGTGGATTTGGGGATAGATCAGGAGGAAAGAAGCTTTGCTTAATGGGTATTGCAAATTTGCAGACTTTCATGAGATGTAAAAGTGGTCATCCTTCTTTAGAAACTCTTTGGCAACTTCATCCTCTCACAGTTCCAGTAATTGGCAACTTGGGATTAAGTCTCAACCTTCATCATGATCACACCAGGTAATAATTAATTAGATCTGAACTCATCTTCTACTTTGATCTTTTATTAATTATGTTTTTGATATTTCAGTGACATACAAAGCAAGGAATTAAGGAATGATTCAAACTGGTTAATAATGAAAATGGGAGAAGAGAAAAGGTTGAAATGTTGCTCAGATTGCAGGGAGAATTTCAAAAGAGAAGCTTGGAGCATTGAGATTAGCAATGCATGCCATAATAATGAATCTACTACCACTTCCACTTGTTCAAGCTTGCCTTCATGGCTTAAGAGTTATCAGGATGATCAGAATAAAAGGATCACCACCATTAATTCAGATAAGGTAAATAAATAGTTTTTTTTAAGTAAGGAATGAATGTACTCTGTTCTAGTTTACTCTGAGTCTGACATTTATCTTTTGTTGTAGGATTTTGACAAGCTAAAAGATCTAAGCAAGAAATGGAACTCAATCTGCAGATCAGTTCATAAACAGCCTCATTTTCTTGAATCACCCCTTATTTTCTCTTCATCTTCTCCAAATTCATCCTCAAGTTCAGTCTCATCCCACCACGAAAATGATCAAAGCAAGAAAAGGTTACATGAAACCATTTCAACATGGCCACTGATCTTCGGTCCTAAACCCGAAAACAAGCTCCTGCAGAAACCAGATCTCTTGTCCAATCCCAATTCAAGCCCAAACTCTGCTTCCTGCAGCGAAGCAAATGACAACGACGATGAAGATGAAGATGATGACGATCGCCCACGTTCATTCAAGGAATTCAATTCCGAAAACGTGAAAGCATTATCCAAGGCACTGGGAAAGAAGGTTCCCTGGCATAAGGACATTATTCCAGAAATCTCCACCACCCTGCTTCAGATCCGATCTGGAATGGTTAAAAGAAATAATGGTCAAAAGGAAGAATCTTGGTTTTCCTTTTTGGGCGTTGATCAGAAAGGAAAAGAAACGATTGCAAAGGAGCTAGCAAGGCTAGTCTTCGGCTCTTACAATAACTTTGTCAAAATTGGAACACTAATAACCGGATTTCCCACAACGATAGCAGATTCCAGCGATGAATACAACAAGAAGAAGAGAATGAGGATCGATGAACCCGGTTCAAGCTATCTGGAGAGGTTTGCAAAGGTAGTTAAAGAAAACCCGAGTTGCGTGTTTTTCATGGAGGACTTGGAGCAAGTTGATTACAATTCTCAAGTGGGTATTAAGAAAGCTATTGAAAGTGGGAGAATAACTGTCTCAGATGGGGGATTTGTTCCACTTAAGGATGCCATTGTTATATTCAGCTGTGACAGCTTTAGTTCCTTGTCTAGGGCATGTTCTCCTGCAATTGGTGAAAGTGAAGTGAAATGCGACGAAGGAGAGATTGGGGTTTGTGGACCATTGGATTTGAACATTGTTGGAGATGAAGAACATGATGATCAGTTAGTGATCAGTAGCATTAATGGATTGATCATGGACTCCATTGATAGGCAAATTATCTTCAAGATTCAAGTTTTGTGAACTTAAGTGTCTGTGTGTGTGCATGGGATCTTGATAATGATCTTTTGGGTTAGTTTTTGTTTTTATTTTCTTTCTTGGTTTGTTGAATGTTTTTTCTTTTCTTTAGAAACTGTGGGGATGGCAAAAAAAAATCTGATATATGATAGTAGCTCTGATTTCCTAGTATATTTCCTAAGTATATGTAAATCTAATTACTAAATATTGAACTTTCTAACTTTGTATTAGATTTTGTACTATTGCATTTCATTAGTTTTTTTTTTCTTATAATTTTTTTTTTAGAGAAAACTAGCATGATCTTACACTTTAACTACTCTTTAAACTTAAGTTATCATTAATTATTTTCTTTATAAGAAAATGTTAGTATAAATAGCATGGTCATTTCTAAGATTGGAGTACATTTTTAAATAATGGACATTTTGATGGTATTCACTCAAATCATTCTAATTTATATATATATTTATAATTTTAGAAAGCTATTACAACCCCTAGTAATAAATCATGTTTTAAGTTTAGGTGTTCATAGTTGAAATTGAACTTTAAACTTTATTTTGTTATCATTTTAACACCTTTCACAAAGATATTTTTTTATTATAATCCAAAACTTAAAACTAGCTAGCTAGTTAAATCTTCACAAACTTGGTTGTAATTAATAATAAAAATAAAAACTTTTGCCCTATTTACTAATTTATTAAATGGTTATGAAAATAAAATGACTTAGTTATCATGCATAGTACTTGATGTTTTGTACATGGATAATTTTTTTTAAAAGTTTAGTATTTTTTACTTATAAAAATAGAATTAAAATGAAATAATATTTTAGTTTCCTTTATGTTTCTTTCTGTTTAATTAAAACAAGTTTGATTGTTAATTAATTGAAATATATATAACTTTTATCTTAAATATTATATCTCATTAGTGTTTTATTTATCTATAAAAAATAATATCATATTATATTATAATATTTTAAATCAAATTATCAAAAAAGTCGCTATATATTAAAACTAACTGCGGGAAATTATCATAACGTCGCTAAATAATAAAACCAATTTCAAATAAAACAAATCGTCACTATAAGTCTATAATGAACTTTTTGTGTCGCTTTAACCGTCTCTATATTAAGTGCCACTAATTGATAGTAAAAGTTAGCGACGCTTTTATACGTCGCTAATTCCTTTTTTTCGTTGCAAACGTAGTAAATACAAGAAGAAAAAAATATGTTGGAAGATGATATCCCTTTTCGAGGATTTGAATAGTTTTTAGTTTTGTTATATTTAAGCTACTCTAACTTTTCATAATACAAATTATTTATAAAAAAATTAAATGTATTACACAATATTTTTGGTTTTGTTCCTTAACATATATAGTTGTTTGCATTGTTTTTCAGTGACTTAATTAAATATAAAATGTTTTTGTTTTTACAAACAAAATAATTTATTTTTTTAGGACAGTACTTCTTCTTTGACTGAAGGAAGCTATGATAGTGCAAGGGCTGAAACAGGCTATTGTATTGTAGTGACAAGACCTTGTGCCTAAACATTTATAGCAAAGAAATAAGATAGAAAAAAACAAATAATATTAGAAATATTGCATAAAGTGTGACAAAGAAATTATTCATTACTTAAGAATAGAGGGAAAATGAAAGCTAGCTAGCTACTTTAGGATAATAAATGTAGAAAATTAAACAAAGAGGGTGGCCACTTTTGTATGCATGAGGGTTTAAATGGTACCTAGGTTGATATTAATTAACTTGCTTAGAAAAAATAATATTAAAAAAAACTTTTCTTTTTCTTTGAATGAGCAGCACCATATCTACGCATCTTTCGATATTGACCAAGTCAAAATACATAAAAGAGAGAAGTGAGAATATGGTTTTAATTTGAACCATAAAGATATTCCCTTTGTGCTATACAAGCCTCCTTATTGTGTTATATATATTTAAATAAATGGTATTATCTTTTCAAAATATATATATATATATATATATATATATATATATATATTGTGAAATACTTTTCATTCTTCTTTTTTTTTAGCGAAAAAGGATTATAGCTTATTTGATTATCCCTCGGTTTTTCAATTTTTGAAATTACTTGTGTAGAAGAAGGATCAATTCATGAAGATCGCAATACCTGGTTATAACATGTTCAAAATTAAAAGACATAAGTTAAAGTGCACAAAGCTAAGCTAGAAAAGAAAAGAGAATAAAGAATTAAAAAATCATCATATTCCAATAAATACCTACTTTAAATAAGAAAAACTACATTTGAGAAAATAATCTATCAAAATCACAAATTGATTCGATTATAAAATTAAATCTACTTGTAGAAATATTGAGCTTTTTTTCTCAAAAAAAATATTGAGTTCATAAATTTAAAGAAATGTTCTTATTAGATTTATAGTTGGTAATTTATTTAAAGCTTGTGACAATGAATTATTGTGCTAGTATTCTCAACAAAGTGTGGAAAAGGTGGCACAAATACTTAATTTGTTTACAAAAATAATGGAAATGGTTAATTGGGGAATTAAAGGCAGATTCTTGAGGTCTTGTTTTCATATAATTGTACTTTATCTTTGTAGAATAAATAGATAATAGATAGTAGTAAAAAATACAACAAGTGAATTGGTAGAAATATATTTTGATTTTTTTTTTCCAAAGAATTATATTAATTATTTCTTAATGGAATCGTCATAGCAAACACAACACCCCATTGGGGTTACAAGTTCATTTACGTTTTTATAACTAAATAAAGAAAAAAGCACTTTAAACTTGGTTGAAAAATCATTAATTAAACATCACGATCTAGGTCAAATAAATTGGTAAGACAAAATATCGATTCTTCATTGTACAATACTAATTATTAAAGCATATCTAGAGTACAAATTATGATGGTAATAATAATAGTGGTAACAAAAAAAATGTTGGCTTCGAGCTTTGTTCCCATAATGGAATAATTATTAAGTGACTAAAAGAAAATAAAGTTTAATAAAAAGGTAAGTAGGTAGTGCCATTTACATGATAACTTCTAATGGGTGGAGGAAACCTTTGGTAGTGTGGTAGGCTGTGGAATTATTTTCTTCTAGCTACTAATTAATTAATCCACCAAATTAAGTTTTCCTTTTTTAAAATTAAAATAATTTAATTTATTAATCCATTTTCCCCTTTTAAGTAGATCCCAAATAGAGATGACATGACATTAATTATTTTTTAGTTAATTTTTAACTTTAATTCTATTATATTTTCTTGCTCAAACACATGGGCAAACCTTAAAAAGAGGAAAATCAAAAGAAAACATAGAAGAACATGAACATAATAGAACCAAATTGAATAAATAAATAAACTTGTTTAATCTTCAAACCCGGATCATTTAGATTAAACAATATAAAGACATGATATATGTAATTAGTAAAAGAGAGTTATAAATTGGAAAATTATTTGAAAAAATTGTAGATAGAGTTAGAGATAGAGAGATGGATGAACATTAATGATTGAAGTGGTCATCTTCTCAGATAGATAGATATTCGATCCCAAAAAGTGAAGATGAAACTGAATAAACAATAATGTGTAATGTGTTACATACATAGATACAAGTAGCCGTTCTAAAGATATCCTCCCAAATCCTGCTGGACCAGTGATCTAGAAATGATTGTGATCAGATGAAAAAAGGAAGATAAAAAAGAAAAAGAAAAAGGGAGGAATTAAAGTAAGTGATGAGGTATAGCTAGCACTACTGCTGCTTCCTGATCAATGTAGTCTTTCTAGGTTAAAAACTCGATCATTTCTCTCTCATGTGATCTCACTGTTTTTTTTTATGCTTTTTAAAAAGGTATTTAAGCTTTTAGCTTTTATTGCAAATTCTTGTCTCATTCGTAATTTCATACTTCTTTAATTTCTTCCTCTTGAATATATGTTGTGTGTGTGTACGATCGGATCGGATGTGTTAATTAATTTGTGTCAAGGATCGATATATATCTAGATAGAGAATGAATTAGGGTTTTGTAATATATTAACAAAAACCAACATTTTTTTTCTTATAGATCAATACTTGCTTGGTTTTGTAAAAATAACATTTTCTTAGGATTAAATAACTGTATTTATGGACATCTTTGAGTTTCATAGAAAAAACATATAATGGAGCAGAACTATATATAATGATGCTTTTGAATTTGTTGATGATATCGTGATGTTTTCTCACTTTTTTATTTTTTTGAAGTTTATCATAAATGATGATGTAACTTAAAAAGTGTTGTAATACAGATAATCTCGAATTTTTCATAAAAAAATTGTATATAAAATTATAAGATGAATGGAAATTAACCCAAGTCGCATATATATATATATACTTTTGTAAAAGTATTTTCGAAACATCTATCTTCATCACTATTAATTATCGAGTTAGAGTAAGTGATGAACACATATTCGTAAAGAGAGAGCTTTAGTGCTAAAGAATCAAATGTTTTTCTTCCTTCACACTCATCTACTTCTCTAAAACAAAAGTATACACATGGTGTTACACTTTTGATTTAATCAAAGAGAATTTGTCTTTGTTTGATTTATTTTTATCTTTATCTTCTTTTCTTAGATGCAGTTTTATGTCTTTATTGTTTGAATGAGACGATGATATTGATATATATATATATATATATATTCTTTAGAAAAAACAATGTCATGTAAAATATCCATAGAGCTCGATTGATGAGAAACGTCATGTTAACATTTAATTAGTTGTATTATAAACGAACTTACGCCAATAAGATTTCACTTAGACACAACTTTTATAAAATTTTGAAGTAAACTTGTATTATTATCTTTTGTAGAAGCCAAGTGAATTGAGACTTTATAAGTTTTTTGGAAACCTCAATTTGGAGCTTTAATTAATTAAGTGTTTTTGACACAGTAATTATTTGTTTTTTTACTAGGTTTATTCATGTACTATATATGTATATTCAATATTCATACTTTCAAAAAAGAAGGAAATCTCACTTAATTTATGTATCCCTAAGTGGGGATTAATCCAAAAAAGTTTTTTTCCAAATATATTAATGTCCAAATTAATGATACAAATTAACAGAAAACATATGTTAATAATATCTTCACCCAAGAATAATGATTGAAGAATCTATGTATATATATATTATATTATATTTTATATAAAACATGAGTCCCAATTATCAATCTTTTGGAACTGGCCTGCATTTGAAGATTGGGGGGGTGATTTTAATGTTGTGATCGATGCATGAAGAAATGGGGAGGAGGAGAGGAGCATGCAAACAGAGTTTCCAAACGTTAGTGCTTTTGCAGTCTTTAAGGAAATAAAAAGAATGGTAGAAATGGACTCACTTTAGAATAATGTTTCAATCTCTCTCCTTAAAGCTCCTCGTTTCTACCATATACATTTAATTCTTTTTGCATGAAAGTAAGGGTTCTTCTTTCTTGGATCTCGATCAAACTCTTTTTTCTCTTTCTCTCTCTCACACACACACAAAAACACACAGTCAAGAAGAAGAAGAAGAAGAAAAAACAACACTGGTACTGATCACTGATCAGAATAATAGTACTAGATCGATCCATCGCTTACCTGTGAATCCATCTTTATTCTTTGCTTTTGAATTGCACTAATTAATATCTCTCTCTTTTTATTCATAATAATTTGAATCTCATGATTATGGGATTGAGGGATCCTAGGCCATATTGCAGAATCATCATCATCAATATAAATTAAAACATCTCTTTCATGTGGGGCTACTATTTATTAATTATGTAAAAGACCAACCAACCTTATGCTGGTTTCTATAACTAAATTAAATAATACTGTACTATATTAATTAAGAGAAATTGACAAAAAAAAGAAGAAGAAGAAGATCAAATTAAACTTGAACCAAATCAATGGTAAGCATTTTATTAACTTTTATTCATATATATATATATGAGTGAACACAATTATTTGCATGTGTTCACAAGTTAATGCTAAACAAAAACAGCCGTAATTAGATCCCCTATCATCTCAAAGGGAATCTGTTTATCTAAGATGTGCAAAATTACAGCCGATATAATCACAACAACAACATCTAGATCCATGTAACTGTCAGAAAATAATAATAATAAATATATGCCGGAATCCAGAAGAAACATGCAATTTACGCATGCTCAAACAAGGGAGCTGAAACCGGCCCTAACGATGGATCTCTTTTTTGTCTATCGCTTAGGTTCGGGAAAAGATTTCCCTTCGAAAAACTCTCCCAGCATATGCTCAACGTCCTCTGGTGTGTACCTGATGTACTTTTGTGGATTCTTCCCAGCCTCAACCAATGGCCTATAATTAACAGCAAAGGCCAATTAGTAATGAAAGTCAATAAATTTATAAACACTACTGGTAATAAATAAGTACACACCCAAATCGTTTGATAAAAGATCGATAAGCTGGCAATAAGACTTCCGCAACAGCAAGTCTTAGGGATTCTCGCAACTCCAAGTCTGGAACAATCCACTGGGATTGTCGATGATGAAGCTCCTCAAACTGGTTGTTAAATGACTTCAACCTGCATGCATCATCATACAATTAATAGATTCATTATATATATAATCAGTGCCCACTCTAGCAACAAATCATTGTATATAGGAAGTTAGGAACAGACCGGTCCTTCAGTATCGTTTTTGAAATACCGCTGCTATTTGCCCCATCCACACCAGATGAGTTCAGGCCTTGTATAGAGAGATATTTCAGAATCTGCCCAAATCATCAATTGTTAAGAACTGGTTCATTACCAAATTAATATCCAAGATATAACAGGATTTCAGAAAAAATTCTTTATGAAAAGTTGATATGAATAGTTAATTTAACGGAGATTTAGAGAGTGTTTAGCTGTTAATATGCCCCTCTGAGTGGGTGTAAAAAACAGCATGCTCTGCCTGGAAAATCGAGCATAGAGTAGGCATATAACAAACCTTTGTCCAAGTAATCCTCTTGTACTGATTTGCATGCTGTTGAACAACTCTCCTGTGTATTTGGACCCAATCATTGCCTAGTAGATCTTTGGCTTCAGAACTGAAACAAAGACAACCCACATTTAGCCTCCATGAACCCAAACAAAAAAAACTCGTGCATGAATTGACATGCCATTTGAAACCAATAAAGGGTAGTAGGACTAACTTTCGTACAGATCTGACTATATAGTGAATGTTGTTCATAAGGAACAACTGAGTAAGAGAAGGATCCCTATATTGCTTTGATTTTGTGTCTAGATTAGCCTGGAGAGCCTCCATTATTCGCATAGTTACAGCTGCCAACTGTGAGTCTAAATCTTGGAAAAGCTGTTTCAAGGTTGACTGGTAGCTGTGTACATAAATGACACCAAAGATCAAATGTATTTCCGTAAGATACATTTCAAATAAACCATAATTATTTTATTTAATTTGACGTTCTTATTAATCAACTTACTCAAACAAGAACTTGACATAATTAATAACATAGCTTGTCAGAGGATGGACGGTTCCGTCTACAACTGGAGTCTTGGCAGCATCTTTTCCAATTGCTTCCTCAAAATCACCAAAAGTGTCTTGTGCAGTCTGGGCAAGCCGCTTCATTAAGCCCATCGCAGAATATCTGATCTCTGCACAATCTTTCCCACTGAAAAGTGCTTCAATCTGCAAGATATGGAGTCCAAGATAGATCCTACTATATAAGAAAAAAAAAACTAACAAGCATGAAGAACCTTGGACATCTGAATTTTAGGGTTGTAGATTAATAACTATCAATATCTAGTAAAATGTTTTATAAAACTGAATATTTGTTTTGAAGAATATGGAAATTTACTCATTTAATATATGATGAAAGTGAATACTAAGGCCTTGATTGATCTAGGGTTATTTGAATAATTAGGTGGTTATTTTCAAATAACCCCGTTCAATTAGCCTATTAAAAACGAGGTTATTTGAGTAAAAAGACATTATGGGTATAATATACGAGGAACAAATAATTTTTATTTTAAAAATAGAGAGTATTATGGTATTTTGATTGATGATTTGAATGATGCGATTGATGAGTATTGTTGATTGAATAGTGGTTATTTGGAAATAATCTCAAATAACACATGTCAAACAAGGCCCCAAGTATTATGATATCAAGTATTGTCATTAAATAATTGTGTGTTGATTTCTAACCGTTTACCCTCATTCTCACTTTTGCTTATTGTATTCAGTGATCAAGTCAATTTTGTTCCCATACAAACTTAATAATACAAATCGCAATTAATCTATTCAGGTTAAGTGTTGAATGCAATTATTGAACATATTAGACTTAATTCACTTTTGTAATCTACAATTGTGCTTAATCACAGCTTTTGATTTGAAATAAACTGTGGCATACATCAAATTTTAACAATAATTTAAAAAAGAGCCCTGTGTGGTAAGATCATACCTCTGAATGAAGTTCCCGCATGACCTCATACATGTCCAAAAGCACAAATAACTTTTCTGGTGATCTCTTGGTTTTAGTAATGGCCTCTCCAAAACTAAGCAGCAGATCAACACTACTAGAAGTGACTTCAGCAAAACACTGAGCATCTAGAGAACCAATGCCCTCAAGTATCCGATCACAGACTCTCCGTTCCCCAGCAAACAACAGTTTGACCTGTGTTTAGGCACAAAAAGATATTTATAAAGCATATACTATGTATATAACTAACAGTATAAACTTACGGCTATTCGCATGCACTGAACCCAGTTCCCAATCTTAGCCTCTAGAACTTCCCACTGCATTTTCTGAACATCTTCCTTGTTCAGCTTTTCAACTCCCAATTTATGGAGGCTTTTTTTCATTATTGGAGAACGAATATCTCTACATGGAAATACATTACCCAAAACTTAGGAATGATTGATAGTTCACAATTTTGTGAGCACAACAAAAAAATTAAACAATAATAGTGAGGAAGAAGGAAAATCAGGGTAAATGACTCGCAAAAGAAGAACTATCGGAAGTTGGACATAGCTAATGTTCTGCACTTAAGCTCTCATAAATTGAATTATGACAAAGAATTTGATTTCTCTTTTCATATGGAATTTTCTCAATCTGCAGAAAGCAGCCTACAACCGTATCATTTGAACCATATCTTCTGGGATCAACTATGACTATAGGAGATGTCAGATGAAGATCATTTTGAGATTCATATTTCACATTAGTTGAGTTTCCGTTTGAGAGAGCATCATTTGACCCTTGATGATCAAGGAAGAAGACATGTTACTTTTCCCTGTTTTGATTTGATTACCACACTTGTCATGACTTGTAATACTTGGCTGTATTTCTACCCGTTGCAATTTTCACGTTGACTATGGTTTTAATGAAATTGTCATTTTTTCTAAAAATAAAAACAGTATCCTCTGAACCATGCTTTATCTTGCAGAAAATACTGTAACATTGCACAAGTGGTTCTATAGGTAAATAGTTCTTAAACAAAGAGATACATTCAAATGGGATACCAGGAAATTGCATCCATGTGATATTCACATGATAGGGGTTGTTAAAATTATTACACTCCTACTGATTATGTTGTCATGCAAAGGGCTGGCTGTTATCTCAGATAAAGTTATATAATGACAAGACAAATTTATATGCTTCAGTTGCAAGCAGAAGTTCCAGAACTAGCAGATTAGTACCAGCTAACCTGTATATTTTAACCAACTGTTTCGGGTGACCAGCTTGAACCACTTGTTGAGCTAAGTAGTGCAGTTGCGGCAAAATCCTTGGTGGTATGAGAATTGGTGGTGTGTAAACTACAATCTCTAAGCCAGTGTTGGGATGTTGTTCATGACTCGAATGAGATTTTCCACCTGAATCACCTTGAGTACCTTCTGAGTCATATGACGGCCTTGATGAACTTGGAAGGCAGTCAAAAAGACTTTCAGGTTCCACAGGTTTGCTGAAGTCAAAGATTTTGGTAATAGGACATCAAGGAAAGGCTAATAATGCAAGTCCAAGGAATGTACAAGAATTTAAATAACAAAGAAGATTTGAAGAGACTTACAAAAAAGAACTGAACTCAAATGAAGCTAACTGGTCATAGAATCATAAGTTCAATTAATCACAGTAGCAACAGTTTTAACATCATAAACAACAAAACATGTATGAGACCAAGTTACATAAACCACAATAGTTTCATCCTTGGCAACTGTCAAAATGCATACATTGCATTCATGGAATAAAAAATAGAAAGAACAGGTTATAAGAAATTTGACTCTTCAAATAATGGTTAGATTTACAATAAAATTATAGTCATTAATTGACAGAAAGAATCAGTATGCATAAGACCAGGTAAAGGGAATAGGCCTTTTTTGGAAACACCTATGTAGTTGGATCTGTATCTGGATCTTTCTGAGATATCGATAAATAATATTTGGATCTAAATTATGATACATTTGGTATGAAGTGTGTGGTCGGATGAAACCCACTAGGGTAGCTCAAGTGGTAAGAGTTGTGTCAAAGAGAACGAAGGTCACGGGTTGAAGTAGAGGTCATGACTGTGGGGGTCAACAATGCTAGCTTTGTACGACTTGACATTTGGAACACGAAAAATTTATTTTGGTTACTATTTCTGGCATCTAATACTTATATATTGTGCTTAGTTATTGCTTAGTTTCTATATATATCCTCTCTAGGATGCAAAGCCTTAGCCTCATGCCTTTCTCTTCGTTTTTTAAGCCGGAACCTATTTCTGGATCTGGACTGATAGAAACAGTTACACCTGGATACCAAACAGAAGCGCATCCAAAAACATTTTTGGATCACTAATTCAGGTTCCAGACCATTTCCAAATGCGCCCATTGTTACCTAAGACCATACACAGACTACATATGTATGTTGCCAACAAGATCGAAAAGTACAGTATTAGAGATATATGTAGAAGTTGCAGTCAGAAAAGGCCATTTTCAGATGATTTGGCACATAGAATTATTTGAACATGGAGCAGTAATGGTAATTTGACCTACACAATTGTCAAAAAGTTACATAAAGCAAAGCCAGCATTTAGCAGTTTCAAATCTAACCACTGGCAGTAGCCTCAAATGCATGGAAATTTGTTGAGTATTTGAAGCATCCATGCAATATGACTTCTCAAATATTCAGTAATAGCTGTGTTATATCAATAACCTTATATTTCTCAACGCAAAAAAACACTATGTATTGGCAGGTTATATATGTGAAGTAATGATGATGAAGGTCTGGGTTCATATGCCTAGGCTGGAAGTAGCTTTAGAAGTACATAAAACACCAAGGGGAAAAATATGAAAAAATAAGGAAAACATAAGCATTATTATGAGTATGAAGAGAACAAACCTATAGGATGAAAGAAGTTGCTTGAATTCTTCTTCTAACTTTGATATGGCTTTTTCAAGTACATCATTTGTGTGATTGATTACTCCAACCCTGTTCTTAAAGCTTTTGTTGTTGCTGAAGAAACTAACACTGTTCTTTATTTGCTCAATCGCTTCAAGGTAGCCTTCCAAGTCATCATGTGGACCTCTAAGTATCGTAGACTCTGCCTACCAGTTAAAGTAGACATACCATCAGTGGATAAAAAAGGCCACAATAACCTTGATAATTAACATCCTTCAATAAGAAATCTCAGGAGGACTGCAATCTTTAAGTAAAATGACTAATAATGTCAAATCCTGACTTCACCTATCATTCACAAATTTCTTTAACTTGTCAATTTCAGTCCCTTCCAACTAGGTCCACATTTGGCCAATTTGGAAAAATCTCATTTTCAATTCAAATAAGCGTTAATCTACCACAATTGTTTCTCAAATTCAAATAAAACTCATTCAATGATAGTAGCCAATTTCAGTGATGGTAGAAATCTAGAATAAAAGAGAGAAATTGGGTGGGAAACAAAGATGAGAATAGAATAGCATCCTTAGAAAATTTGATAATGTATTAATGTGTTTTTACACAATTGACAATCCATGTATTATTTGCAATAGTTAGTATTATTTGCAACGTACTAGCCTAGCGATTTGTAGAAGAAATATATATGAGATGAGAAATATAAACCACATTCAATACTATTTCATTCATTACTCCAAATAATACATACTCTACCATGTATAAGCTACTAACTTACTCTGCTAATTACCATATTGCCCCTATACTACTAATTACCGTACTGCCCTTATACTACTCTCTTTACATTATCTTACTCAAACTTTTATTTTTACTAGTTCAAATCTAATTATTATTCTAATTAAATTATCTAAGGTCTAACTATAAATATCTACTTAATTATCATATTCTAAGGTGCCTTAATCCTTCAGCCACGAGTCACCATCGAGAAGGTCCTTCCTTATGTCTAGTATCACTCTACCAATAGTTTTTGAAATCTATTGATTGAAAAATGCATGATGTAAATGAGAATGAATGACTGGTGGCATCAAAAATAAACAAACCTACCTCACGAGAAAGATCAAATTGAAACAAAATAACTTCTGCTGTCTCCAGTGTCTTGTCGATGTTATCATGAGCCCTTCTAATCTCATCTGTCCTAATCTGCAATTTTTCAATAATATCATAAGAACAGTTGGGTGCAGAACAATCTCTAAAATTGGAAGAGAATGTGATCAAGCCCAAAAACAACATTTTCTTTCTACCTACAAGAATGTCAAATACAAAGATCAGGTAAGTCCAAACTAATATCCCACCTAAAATGTTTGTCTCTTGAGAGGTGAAAAAAATTAGCGCTAGAATTGCTTCTTTCATAAAGAATTAAGAACGCCCTCTTCTATCTATGACCGCCGCCGGAAGATGTAACAAAGTGTATATAATAGAGAAGAGAAATAGAATAGATCATGACTCATGAGCATCACTGTATTTTATCGAATGATTGAAGGCAGGATAACAATAGCATGTGCCTCTCTATATAACTACTTGATACTAAATCCAGGAATAAAACATTTCAAGCTTATCGAAAACTAATAATATTAGTCAATTGAAGGCATGACAAAAATAGCCTATGCATTTATATATAACTAATTGAATACTTAATCCAGGAATAAAACATTTCAAACTCATCTAAAACTAACAATACTAAATATAAATTTGTAAATCTAACATCTATTTATAACTCAAATATCCACACGCAAGCGAAACTACCGCGAGGCGCAATCAACTTGTCACTAAATGTTTTATCGTCAGGAGTTGAAAATGGAGCTGCATCAGTCGAACTTTCAATTGAATGGAGAATACTACATAGATTTTGACAAGTGGACATCTGAATTTATTGTCTGGACATGGTGTATGCATTTAGTTATTATGAATACTGATATAGGAATAAACACACCAAACTTATTCAAGACTAATAATAATTAACTAAAACTAGAAATATTTATCTGAAATAGTTGATGAATTTATGTATAATCCAGAACTCCTAACATTTTCTATCTATATCTCAAAGACATAAATTGTTATCTTAGGTTTTACATAACACATGATCGGATGGACACTGAAAAAATCAGGAAATGAGATCAGACCAAGCTGATGATGAATTAGAAGTTATTTTTGGTTAGTGAAATTGATCGTTTGACGCCATCAATAGATCATACAAAGAAGTGGTTGAAAAGGATAAAGAAAGGACCTGAGTAGGACGCAAACCGGTTTGAAGAGCAGAGAGACGATGATCAAAGGAACCAAGTACAGAGACCATAGTATCAGTAATGGACTGACTCTTCTGAAGCGCTTCATTCATCTTCGCCGCTCTTTCATTAAGCGCTTCCACTCCGCCGGAAAATACTGCCGGAATCCTCATCTTTTTCCTCAGTTCGTAGAAGATGAGATGAAGGAAAGAAAGGAATCCACCCTTTTCTCAAAAAGCTCTAAGAAGTAATAAACGGTTGATAGACTCTGGTCCTGAGTCCAGACAAAGCGTAGATTCTCCGCTTGTCCAATAAGGGCTTGTGTGATATTGTTATTTGAAAATAATCAGATTATTTTTATTTTAAAAAATAAATAATTAAAATAATATTTTTAATTGTATATGAATTAAAATATATTTTAAATATTGAAAAAGAAAAGATAAGATTAATATATTGGTGTTAAAATTTCAAACAAATTTTAGAATAAAATATCATATTTATTTCTTTAATCCACTAAATAATAATGAAATAAATTTTTTTATTATTTTATTAATCTACTAAATAATAATAATAATATTGAACTAGTTTTTGTTTGAAATAAGCCAACTAATCATGTATTACAAAAATAAACTATATAACAAAAAATAATCTACTACAAATTTGTGAAGTTAATTCATCGATTGCACCGTGATTATTATTGTTTATCTTTAAATATAACTATTATATAATAACATTTTTTCTATTTTTGATTTAACATACTAAAGTTTGAGATTTTTTTCTAAATATTAAAATGATCATCAAACTATAAAGATTACATTAATCATGAAAATTAGAAAACAAATTAAAGAATCTCTCTTGCCAAAAAAAAAAATTAAAATTGATAGATTGATTAATAAAATAATTTAGATGGAAATTCTTAACAAAATGGATTCTCAGTCTAGGTTTCGAACTTTAAATAGAATCGTGAGAAATAGTTTTTAAGATTCATGAGAGCATGTTGTGTATTTAAAGTTTCAAAAACATACTTTGTTTTATTGTTTAGATGTGCATACACTCGTGCCAATATGTTTTAGAAATTCATCATTTAAATTTATTTACACAATTATTTTATTGGTGTAAATCACTTAGTGATTTTAGTATTCAATATGACATGTTTGTACTTTTTTTATTAGTATTGTGGGTTAGATAAATGAATATTAAATTTAAGAGATGGTAATATTAAATAAAATAACTTTTGAGTCAAAGAGCAATACAAAAATTGCAATCCAACATACTTCTGTAAAGTGATTTTGTAAGGTGTAATATAAATATTATTTACTACCAAAATATCTTAAAGATAAAAAGAGAAAAATAAATAAGTAATAACTTTAATAATGTTGATTGATACTGGAGTTTACTTTTTTTGCTTTTAGTTTTTTTTTTCTTCTTAAAATTGGTATTGAGTGGAGTTGACGAGAGAGGGAGTTTTTTTTATTAAAAAAAAGTATTTTGTTTGGATGCCTATTAAAAAAATTCAATAATTATTTTATTTTTCAAAAATCAGTTTCATATTATTTCTTCCTCCAAAATAATTTATTATATAAAAAAAGTTGTGAAATCTTGTATTGGCCCATTTTGACCCGTTTAAATTAATACATTTTCCATTGTAAGGAGATAAATCGGCTTGGAGATCTTCTGATCCTTACAAACCAAATTTATTTTTCTTTAACTTTTAAAATTTAAATACAGATGTATGATTTATTTTTGTAACAATATTAAATTATGAGATTATAATAATATTTTATAATATAATATTAATATATAATTAAGAAAAATAAATTCTTTAAGCTTTTAAAATTTAAATACAGATGTATGTATGGTTTATTTTTGTTGAAATATATTATGAGATTATAATAATATCTTATAATATAATAGTAATATATAATAAAGGGAAAAAAATATTTCTCTTTAACTTTTAAAATTTAAATACAGATGTATGTTTATTTTATTAAAATAAATTAAATTATGAGATTATAATAATATCTTATAATATAATATTAATATATAATTAAAAAAAATTATTTCTCTTTAACTTTTAACATTTAAATACAGATGTATGATTTATTTTTGTTAAAATATTAAATTATAAGATTATAATATCTTATAATATAATAATAATATATAATTAAGAAAAAAATTGAATTATCTTATAATTTATTATTTATGTACTCATCCTCTTTATAAAAAATATTAGACAATTAATATGTTTTAATATATGGATACAAATAATATTTTTTCTTTATTTATATACTTAATTTTTAAAAATATGTGATTAATTCAATAGTAGAATTATGTTTATTTGAAAAGTAAATGTCAACATCATCTTTTCTTCTAAATTAACCAATAAGTAACCAAAATACTCTTTTTATTAGGATCTTTCAATGTGGGATAAAAAGAATTTTGTTGCACCAGCCGGGAATTGAACCCGGGTCTGTACCGTGGCAGGGTACTATTCTACCACTAGACCACTGGTGCCTTTTGATAATTGTGTTTATTTCGTTTCACTTTATCGGGAGACATTTAGACAACCAACAAAACACATTTTGTCTCTTAAAAATATTTTGTTGCACAAGCATCATTGTCATTAGTGCTAGGTTTACTTGCAAAGATCTAACATGAAAAAAAAACATTAATTCGCATAATATGAACAAGTAACAGAGATTCAAGCAGCTCGAAGATCGTCAAAGTAAGAAAGCTTGAGCGCATCAGCAGCCATGATTCTTCCACTGGGATTCAGGCAAATCATTTGCTGCAACATTCAAACCACAATTAATTTCATTCATAGTTCCCAGCAGTAGTAAACACAAAAAAACTTGAGAAAAATCATACTTTCAAAAGATCCATTTCTTCTGGATCAAGACATGGAACCAACTCATGTAGATCCTGCAATATAACAGATTCATTCAAGTCATGTTTACTTTGATATTTTGAATTCTACTATAACAAAATATGCAAACCGAAGTCCAATACCATGGACGGAATCAATTTGATAGAATTTATGTTATGGAATACTTCACAAACTCCTGGCCATAGATCTTCATTTGGTGTCCCTAAAACGCTGCAAATTTATGATATTTACTACGACCCAATTCCAAACAAGGAGAAAACAAATTGGTATAATAATAAATGGCAAGAACCTGAGTATCTTCTGCATTTGATAAATATCACTGGTCATATGATAATCATTGGATCCGATTTGGAAGAGAGGCTTTCCCCTAGCAATTTCAGCAAATATGCAACCAGCAGCCCACATGTCAACTGAAGCCGTGTATCTCCATTTCCCATACAAGATTTCAGGTGGCATATACAATACACACTTTGCCTATATATACAATGAATATATATCATGAGAAGGGATTCTATTTATTTGATTGATTAATTAATTTACTTCAAGCTATCCTACCCTGTCTATTATAGTCAGCGCCTTCACTGGAACCTGAAAGTCTCTTGCTGTTCCAAAGTCTGATATCTTCAGTGTAAGTGGATCTCGGTTAATCATCAAACTTTCTGGCCTTAAATCCCGATGAATTATTTTTTGAGAATGACAGTAATCAAGTCCTTTCAGAAGTTGATACAACAGATTCTGTCCACAGACAAATCAATGATTATCCATGTTGTAGCATAAGAAAATACTGCATGCACTGACTCACCTTTCTCACATGTCGATCTGATACCCCTTTAGGGTGTTCATCTATAAACTGTCTAAGGTTCATGTCTGCAGCCTCCATAACAAGGTGTATCTTCATACCAGTAAAAACAACATCTATCACACTGATTCAAGAAACACAAATAGTAGTCACACAGTTCAAAGGTTTTGAAAGAAAATCGATCAAGAACTTCACTTCAGTAGTACCTTACAATATTTTCATGATCCATCTCTTTCAGGAAAGCAATTTCTCTTATTACTGCACTTGAGATGCCTTCATTTAACTTGATACGATCGAAAATCTTCACGATAACAGGTTTCTTGGAATCCATGGCTTGACCCATGTAAGCTTTACTAGGAGTTCCTTGTATAGATCCCTTACCAGAAAATATATGGTACTGTAAAAGAATAAATAATGAGATGTGGGAAGGACAAATAAAATCAAGTTTAGACAGACAATATTGAATCTAAGAAATCCCATGCTTCACACCTTATCCATTTTACAATAGTATATTTAGATTTCCTGCAAGATCATATTCAAGAACTGATTAAAGTTTTACAAGAATTGCTTGAATCAAACAACATCTGAAATCAATAAATTCGACTTACGGAAAAGAAAGGATGAAAGCTTCTGATCGTAATTCTTTCGCACAGAACTGAAACTAGTTTCCCGCAAAAAGAAATATCAGTTGGACATGAATCTATAAAAAATAAATCTATCTGTTGGTATATATAATAAATTAGTAATTTTACTGTTAATAGATGATACAATTGTTTGTTATTTATTGTTACATTGTTTATATGATTTGTTATGGAGTTTGCTTAAAATAATTGCTATTTGTCTCCATTTAAAAAAAAATCATAATATATTTTTTTAATATATTAATTTATTTATACTATAAACAAATATACTTTGTATTTTTTAAAAATATTATTTATCTAGAATACAATATAAATGATCAACTTTACTTTAATCAGAATTCTATGAAATATGAGTTATGATTGTGGAGTGTCATGCTAGTTTTCTTTTATTTAAAAAATAAATAAATTCTATGAATCATAAATTTAAAATTAATTAATTAAACCATATTATTATTTCAAGTTACATAAATATTGTAACATTTAAAAAGTTAAAATTGAAACGATTATATGGCATGACTAGATTTTTACAAGACTATGTATGTCCCTTCTTCCTTGAAAGAAATCTTTAAACTTTTAATTATAGTAGTAGTCTGATTCGTATTATTAATAATGTTGTTGTTATTATTATTATTATTACGTTTTCTTTTCTTATATTCGATCGGAAAATTGGTGAAGTCAATCTCGAATATGAATCTGATAATTTGTTGAGTAATGGGTTTGTGTTTTAGTATTATTTTCATATTTTGTAATTTTTTATTTTATACTATATTTATATTTATGTGTAATTGTGCTTAAACAACTCTCTTAATTTTTCATTATTAAAAATAATAAATATATAAAAATAGTTACATAATAATATTAAATAATAAGAAAGAATATAATAGTTCCCTGTCAACTTATTAGAGTTGTCAAATTTACAAATATATTAAAAATATTGTATTTATGAATAAAAACTTTGATAAATATTTATTTTACAAAAATTAATATTAATATTTATATTTTTTTTTGTTAAATTATCTTTTTATTTTGGATTTGTGCAATTTTGTTTGCACTCAGCATGTTGCTTTGCTTATACTTAACCAGTTGAGTGTGGTTAGTTTTTATGTTTTATTACACTCAATATCTTTTAAATATCTGAATTTCTCATATAACATTATCTCACTATCCAAATAATATTTTCTCTCTCTTAAATTTCTATATGTTATCAGAACAAATTTTTTCATCTTAAAAAAATGTTCACAATTTTTTCTCAAATTTCATTTGTCCAAAAATTATCACTTTTCACTTCAAAAATTGCACGAGTCAAAGCAAGAGCTAAGAGTCACTCCTCTAACGAAGTGAAGCATGAATTAGAATTAGAATCAGTCATATTGAAAAAGTGTCATCAAAATTTTCATCTCCTCGACAATATTTTCTCCACTCTCATAACTGCCCAAGACTTTTTCTACTAGGTGACTAACATTCTCATCAAAACTCTTCCCATGTCGATTTGAGGAGGTATGTGACAAGTTGGGCAATCTCAACATCTATTACCCAATTTGAGGGGAGTATTGAATTATCTCTTCATCTTGGATTGGTGCAATTTTGCTTGCACTTATTTTACTTACATTCAACATGTTGAGTGTTATTAGTCTTTATTTTTTTATTACACTCAATCTCCTTTAAATATTTAAATTTTTCATATAACATTGAGTTACTATCTAAATAATATTTTCTTCCTATCAAATATTTATACTTTTATTGTAAGATTTTTTTTAATTTATTTTTATTAACAGCTTGACAAAAAATTAAAAAAGCTCAAATAAAGAATAGTCTATATATAGCTGTGTACCAAATTTCTCTTTTCAGTAGACATTAATTCGTTCTACCAATTAGCCATTGAAAATTTGATAAAAAACCATTTGCAAATTAAGGTAAGGAAAGTTATAATATACCATTTTGACATCTAATCTGGGTAAATTTAAGGATGAAACTTTCCCTATCTAGCTAGCAATGATATTCATCTAAAACGTCAAAAGAATCTACATTGGTAAAGTATGGATGTTGCAGGGCATCAAAAGCTGTGATTCTTCTTTCAGGACAAAGACATAGCAGTTTCTGTTCAAACCACAAACCTTAAAATTAATAATTTAATTTCCAAATCCTTGGAATTGTACTCCAAAAATAGACTCACAGAAAGAAGATAGTATCCTTCTGGGTTAAGACCAGGGATTACCATATAGACTAACCATAAGTGAAGTGTCCAAATGATAATATAGAAATGGATAAATTTGTTGAATTTCTGGCCAGGTGACTTCATTTGGCCTGCCCATAATCCTTCATGATAAAATACCTATTGGGCTTAATGGCACTTGAACCGCACCCAACAAGTTATCCTTCCACTGTAGAGAGCGCATTGCCCTCTTCGCTATAGAACCACAGGCCCTAGCTTTCGTTAAAGCCCAGAGTTCAGTATCCCAACTTGGAATGGGCCATCAAGAAATTATCACCCAAATTCTACCCTTTTTGAAATAGCCAATTCTCCAGTTGCGATAATACTTCCACTCGGGTTACAAACTCAGGTTACTAAGCCCAGTGAATTAAATGCACATTGTGTGCAACCATATACCATTTCTTTCTATTCATAATTTTCAACGTGGGACAAATTTATGCAGTTATCCAACAACAGATCATTAACTGGCAAACTCTTTTTTCTTTATTTATGTGATCTATTTCATCCTAAGAATTTAAATTATATGAACAAACATGCCGTCAATTGTGCCTCATGTTATTTAAGGTAAAGAAAAGACATAACATCTTGATGTGGATAGATCTTATTGATATTCAAGTTACTTGTTGAAAACTCATGTCATTTCAATTAGCAAGAACAGTACTATGCATAAATTGTGAAATACTTTATTCAAAGAGATTCTTATTGCAAAATAAACCATAGGTGAAATTGTTTATGATAATGTTATTTTTCAATTTATTGTTTAACAGTACATTGGGATTAATTATTGCAAACCCTTAGAAATAAGAAGTTGATAGCTAATAAATCCATTCTTGAGGCAGAGAGATTATCTCCTGAGAAACTTCTTCTTGCAACTTGTCAGCACCATCCAAGCGATCATGTTTCATTTTGTTGTTCTTTCTGGTCTTCTTGGCTTGTCTTTTGGTTGCTGGTGCTGCTGCGGAGGCAGTGGCTAATGGCTGATGATAAACGCCAGTTCCCTTTGTACTAGTATTCCCAATCTTGCAGATATCTTGTATGTTCACATGACTCATTTTCGGATGAAAATAACCAGTTCCTTCATATTGTTTCCTGCCCAGCTCCCCATTGATCATTTCTCCTCCTCCCTTAGAAATCAAATGAAATGAAATTATTATCTACATTGTTTCTTCAACATAGAGCTAGCTAGATGCATGACCATAGATTTGGAGTTTGACCCATTTGAACATTTGGAAAATTCATGACGTTTTGATCTTTGTTGTACAAATTACACATGACACTTGTTAATTAAGGTGTTTTTTTTTACATAATATATAGCACTTAAATGAAAATATTTTGTTTATGAAAAAACAGTTGACTTAGAACTACGTGTCATGGATGCGTGTATGTGTTAACTTACTAAATTCAAAAAAAAATATATTCATTTTACTTTTTATTAAATATATTAGAGAAATCGTCATAAAGCTATTTACAGTTATTTTTTATCGGTTATAAGAACACGTGTTTGCTCTGAAGTCATGAATTGTGACGTCAATTTCGTTGGTTACTTTGAGAAAACGTAATCAGTAACAATAAAGCAAAATGCAATAAAAAATGCAAATGATGTGACAATGGAAAAACAAGAAGATGATTAAGGAGAACATGAATGAAACAGGAAAATAGAACTCAACATGCAGATGTAGCAATGAATGAATTTTACTTCATTTGTAATTGCAAGATGACACGTTATATATACCAATAACTATAAGATAATAATAATGTAATCTTGATTTTGTAGCCTCCAATAGTAATAATCTTGATTAATGATTAATGAATAAATGCAAAGCTTTATGATATATCCTAATTAAGAAAGAATGTATTACCATAGAGTTGAAGTGAAGAAGAGCGGATGGGGATGTGATTTCTTTGTAAACATCGGAAGGAAGCCATTTCTCTCCATCTTCGAGGTTCGGAGGGAAACTCTCCATGACTGGCTACTAAACAAGAATGTATATTCTAAGCTTCTGGGCTGCATGCCTATATATATAATCAATGAGCTTCATAACGGCTGCACAGCTGTGACAAAAAAAAAGGGAAAAAAAGAATGAACAAACCATAAGATAATCAACCTTTTCTTTCCTTTACTACGCAAGCAAAGACCAATTTTTCTTTAAAAAAAGTGGAATTGAAAACGCGTAGTTAGTTTGGTTTGTGCTAGTTTCCTAAATTTAAAAAAAAATATATATATTTGTTTCAATATTTAAATAGAGTTGATGTCAGGAGTGATCTGGAACAGAACAAATTCAACAACATATGGCTGATATTAATTTTCAAACTCAATTACCCAGTTTTAAAATTACCTGTATTTTATTTTTTATTTTGTAAAATGTAGAAACTAACCGTCATAACTATCCACCCTTTGTAACTACAACGAATCCGGCATAGGCATAATAAAGCTTATTTAAACACACTTAGAGCTTGTTTGGTACTTAATTTTTAAATAAATCTTGATTTATTTAAAAAAATGTTGTTTGGTGTTAATTTTAAGCATTTGTTTAATATATTGATAAAATATTTACTTTTATAAAATAAAAAATATTTTAGTTAATAAATTGAATTTGATTAATAAGAGTAATGAGTTTGATTATTACTGAGTTTTAAAAATATAAATAAAAAGAACCATATTTAAATTTAAATACATTTATCTATTAAGTTAAAATTTGTCTTAATTTTTGTAAGTAAGCTAGCACCAACTATGCTTAAATTAGAGTGTATTAGTTGAAACATAAAATGCAAGTCTTAATTAATTAAGACTTTTATTAAGGTAAGAGAGAAAAAAATTAATTATGAATTATTATTATTTTGATTAGGTAATGAATTTTTTTTTGATAAAATTATTTAAAGTATTGATATATATAAATAAAATAAAAAATAATAATTTAAAATAAAAAATATTTTAATTAATTAGTGTGATAAGTGAGAATCAAACAAACTTGTAAAAATGATATAAGCCTTAAAAAAAATTAAAAAATTAAAAATAAACTCCACTTGTATTAAAGATTATCAGATAATTTGACTTTTGACTGGGGAGTTTGCATATTGTAACATCTTAATACATAAAATTAAAATCACCAAAAATAAGTTCAGTACAAAAATATAAAATGTTTAATTTTGCTAGCTACACATTAACAGAAAGTTCCCCAATATATATATTTTTTTAAAATTAAACTTATCAAACTAAATTACTTGTTAAATCTTTCTCAAATCAACCAAGTTTGTTAGAATTATTTTATTTATTTTGATTATTTTAATGTTTTTATTAATATTATATTTTATTATTAAATACATTCTATTTATTTATATATTTAATTTAGTATTTCTATATATTATAATATATTATAATATAATAGATGACATCATCGCTCAATATTTTTATAAATATTTATATAATATATAATTCATTTAAAATATTTTAATAATTATAATATAATAATAAATAAAAATTATTATAATTATCTAATTTTGTAATAATTTGTAATCTTGTTACTACAGTGCTTGACTACACACATAAATTATAGTTTTTTTTTTTTAATTATCTATTTTAATTTGAACAAGTTAATTTTGGCACGTTTATTTACAAAATAAAATCACATACTATTATTTATTAAAATAAATTTAAAAATATAAAAATATTATTAATTTTATAATATGAATATAATTTATTATAACATTTAAATTTTAAAATTAAATATTTAAAATTTTACAAATATTAAATATAGTTAAAATTATGACAATAATTATATTATATAAAAATATAAATAATTAGATTTAAAATGTATTTAATAATAAGTTATAACATTAATACAAAATAAAAAATAAATTTAAACAGTAATGTTAGTTTGTAAAAAATAAACAAATAAATTAGTATGTTTACTTTGGAAACATCGCTACATGAATCACGTGTACCCGTTGTGAGATTTGTATACCATTTTGTCCCTAACTGAACCTTTATAGTCAAAGACTCCGGGAAGAATATACTCATGGATACTACTTCTGTATGTCGAATTTCATCGGCGATCTCGTCTCCTATTACCGATAAAAAGCTCATCTGCCCATTATCACAATCCTCAGTATTTTCCTCTTACAAACAGATCAATCTCACCGGAATTATGATCCTTCAGAATCAACAACAGAGTGCACGTGTCATCTCTTGCCTTAACCCACTTTCATCGTCTTCTTCTTCCTGGCCGGAGCCCTTGATGATCTCCCTTGACAACCCACCTGAAGGCTACAGAAGAAATGTGGGTATTTGTTTGATCAACGACTCCAAAAAGGTTATACACAAATCTCTTTCTCTCAATCTCTGGGGAATGATTATAATTCCTCACTATCCTCACAGATTTTTGCAGCTTCAAGGCTTGACATAGCCAACACATGGCAAATGCCACAGGGTGGTATAGGTAATAACGAAGATCCAAGAGTTGCAGCAATTAGAGAACTAAAAGAAGAAACTGGAATTACATCAGCTCAACTACTTGCAGAGGTTAATCTTGTTTCCCTTTCTCTAGTTCCTGAACTATTTGAAATTGTGAACTGGGTTTATGCTAGGTACCTTATTGCTTAGCCTATGAATTCTCGCCTGAAGCTAGAGAAAGACACAAGCGTCTATACGGATCAAACTGGAAAGGCCAAGTACAGAAATGGTGAGTGAATCATCTTACACAAAAAATGGCTTCCCCCAATCATTGACAGATTGGAAACTGCAGGTTTCTTTTTGAATTTACAGGAAAGGAAGAAGAAATCAACCTTGGTGGAGATGGGAATGAGAAGCCTGAATTTGAAGAGTGGTCATGGATGTCATCACAACAAATAGTTGATCTTGTGAGAACTTTGAACATTTATGAATTGAGAATAAAAAAACTTCCTTTTTTGTCATTTGAATTTCTGGGTTTTTTGTTACCACAGGCAGTGGATTTCAAGAAGCCTATTTACAAGGAAGTTTTAGCTGTTTTCTCAACCTATCTCCAATAAGACTGACATGAAAAGATAAAATGTAGCATTTTAAAGAAAATATTTCAAGTCTTTCTTGCAAATATATGCTCTTTTATTAGTCTTCTACGACTAATTAAGATCGAGTTTTCCCAAGTCAAGCGTCTGCCACATTGTGTTTGAACCACCAGCATCCTGGAACTTAAAATTTGACCCATAACTTGCAAATGTATCCAGCTTATTTCTCAGCAACTGATACTCATCTGTATAAGACAACAAAAATAGTCCAAAATAAACAATTTGTTTCTGCAAATCCTAAAAGGAACTATCCGGATTCTGAAAATCAATCATTGGAAAAATAATACCATCAAGCATCATTTTTTCATGTTGAAGTCTCAGAAGCTGCTGCTTTAGTTTGTTGTTTTCCAGTGACAAAGAAAAGCGATGCTGCAACGAGGAAGCCACTTTACATGCCAACTCCGATTGTATAGCCTACACCAGCATTATTATTAAAAAAAATCTTTGTTAGAGATCTCCCGATCAAAGATTTATTGACAGTCAAATAGTCATTTACCTGAAAGATTTCTACATTTCTTTCAAGTTCAGCAATATATTGGAGTTTTCGAACCCTTGACCTCTGACCAGAATGTCTGTCAAATTTATCGCAATCCACATAGATTTCAGGATGAAATAAAAATGAGTTCAAATCTAAAAAATCAAGAAAATAGATTTTAAAAGAGGCTAACCTTTTCACAGGCTTTGTTTCAAAATCAGCTTCTCCAGCAGATACATTAACAACATCACCTCCAGATGAATCACCCACCAGACATTGCTTGGAATTCTGCGAAATATACTCTGATAGTGCTGAAACCATCCTGTTATCTGGGAACGTCGGTTTGCTTTTTGCCCTGGGGGAGTTAGGCCCATATGTACAAGCTGATTCCAGGACACAGCCCGAATCACCACTTGAACCCAAACTTTCATCACAACCAGGTAGAGACAAATTCAGTAATGACACATTCAAGACGTTGCTGAGTAACGTCGGTTTGCTTTTTGCCCTAGGGGAGTTAGGCCCATATGTACAAGCTGATTCCAGGACACAGCCCGAATCACCACTTGAACCCAAACTTTCGTCACAACCAAGTTGAGACAAACTCAGTAATGACACTTTCAAGTTATCAAAAACAGTCCCAGAATCGCTGGTTGAATGGTCACCCCAGAATCCTGTAGAGCTTTGAGGTTTCTGCTGCTGAGGATCTTGAGAAGAGGGAACCTGTCTTGTTTTCTTTTGCAAAGGACACCGAGGTGGGAGCTGACTTTGCCTTGACATGGTGATGAACTGGACTGGACAATTACTGGAGCCTTAAAATTGATCTCCTTTTGTGTTGCTCTATTTTATTGCCACAAAATCAGTTCAACAAATAATGGGTATTTATATAACGATAAAGACAAATCTCAAAAAGCAAGAAACAAGATAGTTGTAATGATCCAAAAGAAACTAGGAATGAATAAATTAAATATTAACACAAATTATGTTACTTGAGATAACCCTTTTGAAATTGGAACAGATTGATTGCTACATATCCCTAGCTCTCTACAAATTATACTGAATGAATCCTTAAGGGTTTATGTGAATCATTCATTCAGATCATCTTGAAGGTTCATTCTTACTAGTGACTGAGCATGGTCCTTAATAGAAGGAAGTTCTTCATCAAAAATCAAAAGCAGAATTAGGAAACTGGGTATCAAAAACTATTCATTCTTCAATCTTAGATGTCCCCCCTAAAAGCAATACATATCGCTTAAGTTAATGATTCTCTTAATCAATATACATGTTTTTGTCAACCAAAGAATGAAATTCATACTGCATAACAACATGCATAAAGAATCGATTAAAACGAAGGAAAGAAAATCAAGTAACAAGAAAAGGAGGCTCTACCATTGTGGTTGGGTGCTGATTGAGAGTTAAATCATTCACAGAAATGTTGAATACAGACAGATAGTAGAGACGACGGCGAATAAAGGGTAACGAGCAGCTTGTAGAGAGTAGATACAAAGAACGAAGAATGGGCAAAACGTGCCCTGGTTTCGCTCCTCTGCCAAAATAAACCCAACAAGAAAAGAGAAAGATGAAGAAGAAGAAGAAGCTTCAAATTAAAGACATTTTATTAACCAAATTAAAGCATGAAAAATATATTTTTATGCCCTCAATTATTACATCTCTTCCAATATAAACCCTAAATAATTTGAATTATCACAAATATTTACCATATTCTTTTTAAATTTAGTTGTTAAATTAACAAAGTTCAAATTCAACTTACATATTAAATAATTTATATTATTTATATAATAACTATTTTAAAGTTTCTTTTTAGATAAAAGTTGCTAACACAATAATCAACTACCATATCATCATATTTATTGTTGTAGGGTGAATCTTTAAAAATCATACAAAATATATTATAAAAATCATATATAAATGACTCTAGTTTCAATATTTTATTCTTATTTCTCAAAAGTTGTTTTAAAGTGATTTTATTATATTAAAATATTTATAAACTAATAACTAAAAGTAGTTGTTTACAAGATTACTTTATATTATATGATATTTTTTAATATGCTTTAATTAATAAGTTTAATAAATTAGAATATTAAGAATAGACATTAAAAGTAAAATTTATATAATTGAGAACTTTTTAAAATTTTAAATATTGGGGACTTGTTTTGGTTGTTTATAAATTAAAGAACTTGTTTTACAGGACTTAAAAAGATTTGTGGTCATTTAATCGAAGTTGTCACAGTTACCGATACAATTAATATATGAAATTCATTGGTCGAGTCGGGCTGCAATTGTACTGAGCACACTCCAAAGTTGTGTACAGCTCAGCCTCTATATCCTTCTGGGTACAGAGACTAGACATCCGTATTAAATTGATTAATTAATTTATAACCTAATGTAGGATTAATAAAAATATATAATTTAGTTTTCATATTTTTAGATTTATTAGATTTTTTTTTTTAGAGAAAATAAATATTTCTATTTTTATAATATTTTAGATATTAATAACTTAAATAAGTTCAAATAATAATAAAAATTTTAATTTTTAAATATGTGAAATATGATATTTAGTTAAAGTAATTTTTTAATTGAGAATCAAAATCGTGATATTTGTTATTTTAGATAAATTCTTATCATTTAAGTTAATTTTATTTAAAATAAATTGAATATGAAAATTGGGATGATAACTCATTAATTTATTTATAAAATTTATTAAATCGAAAATTTATGATATTATAGTTAGAATAAAATCGAACGGATTCATTGTAGTATGAAAAAACAATTTTAGCGGTGGATTATACCTAAATTCCCTTTAAAGGGATCGTGAGAGAAGGTGAGAGCTCATCGTGAGCTCTATCATGTTCCACGAGCACTCTAATCGAGCCTACTGGTTTGGAATAGAACTATCGAATAATTTTTTTGAATAATATTAGTATAAATTAAAAAAAACATATTTTTTATAATAAATTAATATTATTTCGATAATCATGACCATCCATTTTAACATAAATATTTTTTTAAAAAAATCAAACTTGCAATATTTAACTCTTTAATCACAACTATTAATACTTATAACTATATTACAGAAAGATACATGCATCAAAAATAAATTCTTAAATCAATTTTTTACTATACTATTTTAACTTAAAATAGTGGTATTTTTTTTATTCAAGAAGAAGTGTGTAGAAAATAATAAACTATACAAACACTATCCTCTTATACTAATAATAATAATAATAATAATAATAATAATAATAATAAAAGAAAATTGGGTCCCTAAATTTTGATTGAAAGACTTTTTTTTTAATTGGAATTGTAGTGTTACAATTAAGGAAGCTCAAATATCCTTAAACTCAATCATATTAATGTTTTATGTTGTGTGAGTAGATGGTATAAATTATATAAGATATAAATGGTATAGAAATATAAATCATAATTAGGTATAATAATATATATGTTAGTATAAGTTATATATATTATTATTGTTTGGTTTAAATTATAAGAAACGGTATAAATGGTATATGTTTTATAATTTTATATTTATATATAGTTATAAAAATAAAATTTGACATACTCTAATTTATAATAATAATAATAATAATATTTTATAATAATATTAAAATAATATTTTGAATTTTTAAATTTAAAATAACTCAAAAAGAGATTAAGATGAAATTATGGTTAATTATTGTGATAATTAAACTTTAATTAAAAAAAAAGTAAAATTTTAAAAATAATTTGAGATTAAAATATTATATTTATTTTACCAAAATTAAACCCACGAAGGGGTTGAAATTATTTAATTATGATTTTAGACATAAATTAAGTATAATTTATGGCTTAAAATAATTAAATAAATACCCAAAATACCTAAAAATATCCAAAATAAAAATAATGAACATAATTTTTATTATATTTTTAAATATATTTTTTGTGCAATTTTTTTAAGAAAAAAATAAAAAAAAGGGTTAAAATTTGATTTCAAATAATTCTTTTAATAAAAATATAAACTGATAATCTTGTGTAGCTAAAATTATGTTTAATTATTACAGCAGGATTCAGGACCATCGGATCAGCGCGCTTAGGAAGTTGCCACGCACCTTGCTGTAGCAGAGGCACGCACGCACCAGGTCCACACGGAAGCAACTAACGGAACGTTAAGCCCGTTAGCCGAAACGTCGAAAAGTAGATGGTTCTCCAACGGAACGAAGCGACGCGTTTTTTTTAAACAAAACGACGTTGTTTTGTTCGTCTTTCTCGGTCGAATAGGGCGATCGCCAGAAACGCGATCAATGGTCGACGATCCTTCTAGAAGCCTTATCTCCACCTACAACCATCCTTATCTTTCCATTTTTCACCCATGTGCTCACCTTATCATCGTCATCGTTAGCCCTATAAATAGAATCTCCACCTTATCCTAGAATTAGGCTGCCGAAGATAAGATTAAAACTAGGGGTAAGAACTTCAATGGCGAAATTAAAGTTGAATTAATCTATCTCGACCGACCTAGCTTGATATAAATAGTCTCTAGGTCCTTCTTTTCTAAATCATCATACAAATATCACATATCACAGTCTAAATCAAATAATCAAATATTCCGGCCAAACATGATTTTTGTAAAATCCTCTACGACGATCAAAGCTTTGATTTAGGCTTGGGGAAAGCTTCACATACATCTTAGGAGTGTTCTCTAGCTATTTGTAAGCATCCAGAACCATTGTATTTTGATTAAAAATTGTTTTTTACCAAGTTTGATCGGTTTGATCTGTTCTAAGATTCAATTATGTGATTTCTTTGTTTAGAATCATTTTCTGGATGTTGCATGAATTTTCTATTGAAAAAGTTTTAATAATATCAAGCTTAAACGAAAAAAACAAAAAATTGAATTGAAATTCTGGATTTTTTGAAATACATGATCTTGAGCTTTTAAAATTGAATTTTGATTCAAAAAGCTTCTAAACATGTTTGTAAACATGTTAGGACGATTTCCAAATCATTACAACAACATCCCGATCATGTTTGATTCAACTAAAATTTTGAAAAATATAAGTTTGAATTTTAATTTTAAAAGTTGTTACAGAGCTTGAATGATGTTCTTGTTTTGGTTGTGTTCGTCTATGTTCATCATTTCAAAGCTATTGGAACAAGAATTAGGCTTTGAGATGGCCTAATTCAAAAGTTACCAAATTTTGATCTAAAAGGTTTTTAGAAATTGATCCTTGTAAGAATCGATTGATCATGATTAGGGTTAGGGTTTTATTCGCCACAATCATATAAGTTGTTTCCAACTTACAGATGATGATTCTATGATCTATATCAAAAGATATGAGACCTACAATTCTTGACCAATTCAAGAACACTCGGTCCTTGGGTTTAGTCCAGGACCGATGTTTCTCGATCCTGATCAAAACCTAGGACCGATGTTTCTCGGTCCTGATCAAAACCTAGGACCGATGAAAATTAGTCTGGGACCGATGAACCCAAACCAAAATTTTTTGACTTAGGTCGGTGTTTTTGAGTTAGGACCGAGGACTAGGACCGGTGTTCTTGAGCTAGTATCGAGGATTATGACCAATGTTCTTAAGGAAGGATCGAGCACTCTCTTTAGCCTATGACCGATTTTTCTAACCTGGGACCGAGCCTTCTCTTAACCTAGGATCGAGAACCTCTTAACCATAGGATCGAAGCACTAGACCAACAAACTTGACCTGGGACCGAGCCTCTTAAGCCTAGGAACGAGTAGTCAAAGTTTAGGGTCGAGCCTTTCGAACCCAAGACTGAGCCCTCTAGATCCATGGACCCACGCTCCCGAGCCTTGATCCAAATCACCCCGGTCTAGACCGAGCCCGTTCGAGCCTAGATCGGCAAAAACGAACTCAGACCATAGGACTTCGGTCTTAGGGCCTATTTGGTTTCACTTTTCAAATTCAATTTTTTTTTTGTAATTTTGGAACCCAACACATTTTCAAATAATCTCGAAAGGTTAGAAAATAATATTTAATATTTTTGGGATATTTCCTAAACAAGTATTTTGCCTAGGGCCCCGTTTGAAATTTATTTTCAAATTCTAACACTTTTCTGATATATTTTTTAGGGTTTTTACTTAGTTTTATATCAACGCAATCGTAGATATGACGTTTTAAATAATTTTGTACAATTATTTACGCAATCTAAAATATCCTTGTGTTGAACCCCTAGACTACTAATTAAAGGAAATAAATTTTGTAATAGACAAACTTTTATTTAAAAAATAAAACCGTCCTTAGGCTGGCGTAGAGGACATATCGTGAAAGCCTTTCCCGAATGTAACTAAAAATTGAACCCCTTATAGAAACTATGATATAAAGTACGTTTATACAAGTAAAATGTACTAATTTTTCTAAAATCATTTGGTGACTCTGTTTTTAAATATATAATCTTTTAAATTAGTTATGTTTAATTAATTTAAACCAAGTTTTAATCAAATTATTATTTGATCTCCAGATTATTCAAATTTGAATAAAATTAATTATTTTTTACGTGATTAATTTTTAAAGTTCCTAGGTAATTTCAAAATCTTTTAAAAAATAAATATTTCATTTTAAAGATTTGAATCTCGAGCCACGAGTAACATCGGGTTTTTTTCGGGTTTTTTCCGTATTACCACATATCGTTCAGACACGTGGGGGCGTTCCCGAGGTTACAAATTATAATAGTATAAAATGTAATATAAGAATAAAATGACAATTTTATCTTTTAATAAATTAAAGTGGAAATGTGATTCAATTTATTTTTATATAATAATAATTATTATTTTAATATATTTATTATTATAAATTATTATATTATTATTATTTAATATTATAATTACTATATTTAATAACTAATGTAATCTTAATTATAATATAAAAATTAATTATAATATTTAATAATGTAAATTATATTTATTTAATTTAAGTATGATTAATAATTGTAATAAAATAAATATAATATATATAATAAAAAATGTTATTTATAATTTAATTAAAATATAGAAAATTATAATAATAATAAATAATTAAATTATCATTATAAAAATAAATATATAATTTTTAATTATAATATTGGACTAATTAAAATATATAATATTAAAATTATTATATATAATAATAATATTAAAAAAATACATGTAAATATATTATATAATAATAAGTTGAATAGTAATAAGGGAAGAAAATTTGGAAAAGGGAATAATGTGTTACTATATCACCGGTTGAAAAAATGATAAAAGGTGAGAAGAGAAAAAGAGAGATAAATTTTATTAACTTTTTGCAATTTTTCCACGTCATTCTCTTTAAAAAAAAAAAAAAAATCACTCAAATTTCCTCCCAATCATTTCTCTAATAAGTTATATATAAAAATTAATAAAAGGTATAATAAAAAATTAAAAATTAAGTATATAAAAAGTGTGTTATATGTAGAGAATTAGAATAGTTACAATTTTATACCCGATATATAAACGGTAAAAAATATAAATTTATATCAATATCATATTAAAATACCATCGGTTTGTATTATATCAATAATATTATATCTTCTAATATCACATAAAAACACTACTTAAAAATTACAAATATCTAAATATTAGTCTAGAATTTATGTGCAAAATCTTAGTCTAACTTATTTAATAAAAGAATAATCAAATATATAATAATTTACAACATATAACAAATGATAATAATTTCAATATTATAATTTTGATAAGAGTAATAATAAACTCAATAAAAAAATCAGCGAAATCAAAATCAAGTCCACGAATTCGACGTGGCCTGCCAAGTTGTCCACACGTCCCAAAAACGCTCATTTTAGGTCCTGAAACAGTCCTTTCTTTTTTTTGTCCTGAAATGACCATTTCGGAACATAAAATGATTGTTTCGAGACATTTTAAACTCTCCTACCCACATGATATGACACATTGATTCGTAGACTTGCTTTTCTGTTTTTTTTTTTTAAATTTATTATTTTTATTTCATAATAATCTAATATTATTGTGAAATCATACTAATTTTTTAATATTTAATATTATGTTCAAACAATATTCATCTAAAAAAAATATCTTAATTATATTATCTTCAAACATATTTTTCTTTCCTTTTTTAAATCAAATGATTGAGCTTGTAAGATTTAAATAAATACTACAAATATATTATTAATTATATTATTCTCATAATCCACTTTCATTATTTTGTTAAGTTTTAATATTGATAGATCTATGAACTTTTATGAAAAAAAAACAAAATACTTTTATTTTAAATGACTTTTGATTTGTATTTTAATAATGTTTTGGTCAATAATATAATTTTTATAATAATTTAACACCTACATCATCGAGCTTTTGTTTCAACTTAACTGATTTTAGTGAACTGAAATATGTTTTATAATTTTTTTTATAAAGTCTGGTTCATTTTGAGTTTTTTATAAAAATTCAAACAAAATTAATTTTTTAATTAATTATTTCTCAATAATTACATTACTTATTTTATTAACAAAAAATATTAAAATAACATATATTTTAAATTATTATTTTTTTATTTTATTTATATATAAATACCTTTAAATTTTTTCACTAAAAATAACTATTGCCTCTTAAAAATCATCGACAATCATTGTTTTTTCAATTTCTAAATTTTTTTAAAAAACTCCCATCAGAATCAGACCTAACATTTTTATTATTTGAGGTACTATAATGTGTTCACTAATTATATAATTTTTAAAATAATATTTTAATTAATTTTTATTTTTAATTTTTAATCTAATAAGATATTTTAAATATAATATTAATTTTTTAACTCATTAAAATAATTCAGGTAGAATAGTAATTCTAAAAATATTATTTTTCACTTAAATTTAAGTTGAAATAATGGATTGTGGAGTCTTAACTTCTTATGTTAAATAATTATTATTATCATTTTAAACTAATCCATTCCTTTAAAAGGATGAAAATATTTAATTTAACTAAAAATTAATAAATAAAAAATTATTGATGCAAGTTGCTCATTTAACTAAAAATTTAATAAATAAATAAAAGTATTGCCAGTTGTTAACTTATAACCATCATATATTATTATTATTATTATATAATAACAAAGCTTTGTCAGGTGGCCCACTTCATAATTAATACCTACTTTTTTTTTCCTTATTTTGGATACAACTAAAACACCAATACAATCTTTTAACTTACGTACAAATGTACATATCGCTTACCTAATCTTCTTGATTTGATCAAATTGAAATTGAGGACCCCAATTCCAAATTGATTATTTATTTGTTTGGTAATTAAAAAAAATATATTTATAATTTCAATAGAATTGGAATGTATATAACTCTTAGATTCAACATGATCATTCTCACTTTAAAGTTATAATTTAATGATATATTCAAACATAATATTTGAATTGTATTTTATTTTTAACTATTATTAAATTTGATGTCCAATTTTAATTATATTATACACATCTAACATACCATAATCTTATTTAAGAAAGAGAAGAATCATCGTTCATTAAGATGTTAAAATGCAAACTTTATGTGATAAATATTATTTAAAATAGTTCAACTCTTTGCTAAAGTATAATTTAAAGCTTAACTTAATTCCATAAACTAAAAGAGAAATAACTTAATTCAATAGTAGAATATGAACATACAAAATATGAGTTTAATTAATCAAAATGTGTAATTGTAAATGTAATTTGACATTTAAATTGAACATTAAGTACTTAAATTTTAATTTGATCAAACACACTCTTAATTTCTTTTTTATTCTTACATTTTCAAAACAAAACAAAAAAATATTCTTTGGACAGTCTAAATGTTCGTGTCCAGATTTAAATAATTGGGTGTTCACTACTTTGCAATCAATTAATGATTTTTTTAATTAAAATTTTACATTAAAATTGACTCTTAAAATATTAGGATTTTAGAGGGGAGAATTCTTACTAGTTTATGATTTTACTAAAAAAAAAAATTGAATTTATATTTATAAATGATTTTTTAATTATTATTTAAAATAATTAATTTTGTAAATAATTTTCTTTATAATGTCATTTATTTACCATTATTGTTTAATTATTTTATACTTAATTATATATATATTTTTTAAATAGCCAATAAATAAATCTTTGATTATATATAAAAATAATGTTCTTTCAAAGTATTTTACAGTTTTAAATAAATAATAGATTTTACAAATTTTAAATTTTGTCCATTCTTTTGAATGGGTGACACCGCGTACTAGTCTTTCCTCTCCACTTATATTTAAAACGCTACCCGCAACCTTTTAATCTCTTAAACCTATCTCTTATCATTGGACGAACAAATGGAAACTGCACTTTATTTATCAAATACACACTAACACACACATTTAATGATGAGCAGAAGAAGAAATAAGAGAAGCAACCCTCCATTTTTAGGGCACTCCTTATACTGTCTTCTTTTATGCTTCTTTTAGCAACCTCTTCTTCTTATCAATTCTCTGTCTATTTACATTTTACCAAGAGAAGAGACAAGAGAGAGTAAAAAGTGAAAAGGACCCACTATCTTTTTAGTTGGTCCCTGTCAAAACACACACACATTAACCAATCCTGAATTTTCACGGCCCAATGGGCCTAGCCCTGGACTTCTCCTTGGGCCACATACTTATTATAGATACCACCTTCAGAGCCCACACCCTGATTTTAATCTTTTTTTTAGTCTCCACCAGAAATATAAAGAGGCGGCAAGCAAACAAACGAGGCATGACCACCTGACAAACAGCAAAAAGACAAAACACTGGTCAGTTTTAGAGGACCTCACGTATATAAACTTATTTGTACAATATTACTATTTAGATTTGGCCACATGCGTGACCCAATAACAAGACAAGATAAAAACAAATTAATTGAAATATTAATTAAAATTAAAAACCAAATATCTAATGTTAGGTAATTAATTAATTTAAGGTTATAAAATATGAGATTTAGGCATGATTCATGCAATCACAAAAAGAAAAAAACTCCATTGAAAAAGACACCATAGATAAGTACTCTCACCCATTCAATGAATCTATTGTTATTTGTTAAGATTTATCATCAAATAATCACAAATTCAATATATATATATATATATAATATTTACTTAAATTATTTTAATAATTTGTCTAAATCAAACAATTTTTTTCTTTCTAATTTCTAAATAATTCAAGCTCTAAGTAAATAAATAAATAAAATTCAATAAATTTAAAAGAAATATAGTCAATGACTTTGCTTAAAAAATGAAATAACAAAACCAAAAGATAAGACTAACACGTAATGAAAACTCAAGTCGGTAATTAGACACGTCATCATAAACCTTTTGATCAAAAGCAACATAGAACTCGCACTTTAACGAGTTGAACTGAGTCGAGTTGATTCGACTCACCAAAGCTCAATTTCACTTGAACTCTTAACTTAACACAACAAGCTGAAAGGTCAAGAAATCTTACCGGATTATCGACGACGATTCACTTCAATCGCGAAAGATAATCTTCTCCTCCAATCTCAGTAAAGGTTCCAAACAATCCGGCGAGAATTTTCGAGCAAATAAGTATGAATATCTAGTTGAATTTGATTGTCTCAGCCGCCCAATAAGCTCCGATGATACCTCCGGCGGGGAATAAGTATACGGGTGCCCGTCGGTGCTTCCCGTCCAATTAACTCGAGTTAGAGTGTAATGGCTGCATCCTTTCGGATCCGCCATTGACAAAAGAGTAGGAAAGTAGTGTTCTTCAGGGTAGCACGAATCAGCGTTTATACATGGTAATCGAAATTTACTCCATAGTTTCCGATCCTTTACAATCAGAAGAGCATGGCGCCGGGCAAGTACATAGAACTGAGACCCGACCCGGAATTTCTCAAATGGAACCTCCGGCAACATCACGTCATCTCCCCTGGCTGTGTACCTGTCCCAGAGCTGCGGTTCATCGGAGAGGATTTCGATATAGCTTGTTGGGTGAGTCAACTCGCGGGTTGACCCGGGGAACAGGGTTCTGTAAGTGAATCGGAATGAGTGCAGGGGAATGCAGTGCTGGGAGACGAGGGCGAAGTAGGAGTTTAATGGGTCGTCGAGAATGGCGGTGGCGAGGAGGCGGCGGGCGGCTGATATAAGCGTTGGAGACGAGCGTTGTGTGTTCTTGGCGGCGATGAATCGGTTTTCGAAAACGCCGCCCGGGGAGGAAACTGCGGAAGAGGGATATGCGTGGACGTATATGTTGTAGAATCGTTCGTTTCCTTTGAAGAATTTTTCCCAAAGAGGGGCGAAATGGAGATTGGTGTTGGTGAGGAATAGGAAAGCGATTTTGGGTTTATGGTGGGTGGGTCCGAGATGAGAAACTGAGGTGCGGGAACGGCGGTGGGCGACGGAGGTGAGAGCGGTTCGGCGGAAGAGAGCTAGATCGTCGAGCTCGTCTGCGGTGGAGATTTGTGAGTGTCTTGGATGGAAGATGAAGGTCGGGGCATAGAGAAAGATTAGGGGCAGAGAGAGGAGAAGGGTGAATAAGAGAAGAAAAGGAGAAGAAGAAGACATGTTGATTGTTGTTACAGAATCAGGATTGAAGAAGAACGATGAGGGTATGTATGTATGTATGTATGTATGTATGTACAGATTAGGGTTAGGGTTTTTCAGAACATGTTATCTGAAATTGGGATTTTGGCAGTGGGAAAAGGAAAGGAATACGAGGGAAAATAAAGGTTTGTTCTTGTCTATCTTAGAGAGAGAGAGGATATGAAAGTGATGTCAATTGATCATGCTTTTGCTGGTGGTGCTGACACGGCCTTGTTTGGTTTGGTAACAATGTTTATCACTTCTTTCTAATTCTTACTTTTGTTCTGTTATTTCTCTTTTTCGCTCTGTCATCATTTATCAGGACTTATGACTAAAAACTAAAAACTAAAAAAGTAAAAAGTAAAAGGTAGAAAGTAAGAAGTCAAAAGTTAAAATTGAGCATGCAATCAAAATAGGATTCCAAACAAGATTTATATATGAGGTTATTTGGATCTAATTCAAATGTTCACGGGCTTGTTCTTTTATGGGTTATATTCGATATTATTTTTACAAACTATTCCGGGCTAAACTTAGATTGGAACATTTACTTTATATAATATTTTAATTAATAACTGATTAATTATATATATTAATTTAGTGGTTAATATTTATATCTATTCAAATTGAAAAACATTTGATGGGTCGTTATAAAACCGGATTAATGTTCTTGATTTACTATGATCGAATTTATAGTCAATTTAAATAATTTGGATTTGTAGTGATTTAATTTGATTATGTTTTTTTAATTTTTTTATGTTTTGTTGAAAAAAAATTGTTTGGTAAAAAAAATATATAATTTGAATTTTTAATTAGTTTAATTACTAAAATATATATTTTATTTCAAATTAAAAATAAGAATATTTTAATTGATAAAATAAGTTGATTAAATGATAATTATGTGATTAAGAGGTAATTTATAAAATTTAATAAAATTATTTTTAAAAAAAAATAATCAGATTTTATTATATTAATTAATGTTATGATTAACCAAACAATTTTATAATATACTCATTTTATTTTACCTTCTTGTTTAATATAAAAGTTTTAAATTATTATGAGAGGTTGAATATGAATTATTTAATGTCTAAATAATTGCCAAACTAACTCAGAGTCGGTAGAGTCGGTCCTAAGTAAGATCATCTAGGTTTGATGAGCTATTTGTATATAATGTGATACTTTTGTTTAAAATAATATAAACTTATTATATTTATAAATAATTATTTTAACTAAAAATAAGAATAATTTATTTCTCAACTAAATCAATATATTTAATTTACCGATATATGGTCGAATATAGGGGTTGATTAAATATAAACTACATAACTAGGTTGAATTTAAATTTATTCATAAAAACAAACAACTCAATATGGATCCCATAATTATTGTAGAATTTAGTTAATTTAATAAATATTCCAGAGTCATAATTCCATCTAATTAACCATCAAATTATTCATACTATGCTATGTACTTTATATAATATAAAATTATATTTTAATAATTTATCCAAATAATTCAAAAAAAAAATCACTTTTCAAATATTCATTTTCAGAGTGTTGGTGGCAATCAGAGAAATTTTAACTTTCAACCTTATTCATAAAAACATATATTATTATTTTTTTAAAGAGAAAATGTATCTTAAATGATCTATTATTCTTTGCTAAGGTCGCAAAAATGATGATAAAAATAAATCACAACTACATAAATATAATTTGTAATCTTTTTGATTTTTATTTTAAAAAAAATAAAAGTTTTTTTCTTGCATCTAATCATAACTTAAACAAACAAATCTAACTAAAGAAAACAATCCCGACAAATGAGTTATTTGCTTAACTATCGCTTTAATTTTGGTTAAAATAAATAACTTGTGAGTATAAATCTATGGTTATTATTTTAACTAAAATATATTTATCGTCCATTATTGAATAATTTATTTATTTGAGAGCTAACACCTCCACTGGAAAATCAAAAGACCATTGCTAGAATCTTGACGGTGACCAAAATATATTAGGATTCGATATGATATGCCTTTGTACGATAATACTCTTTTTAGGAAATTTTATTGCTTTTGTCAAATGATTTTCAATTGAACGGTAAGAGATCAACTAAAAAATACTATAAAATAGAGTAATTTAATATAAGCAAATCTCCTTTCTTGATTGTCACAAAAGCTAAGGAAAGGGCACGCCACTATTTTCCGGATTTTTCTTTTTAAATCTGGTTGACTAATTAAGGTTAAAGGTCGGTTTAATTTAGTTTAATTATTATTATTTTTTTTACTTAAAGTCTTAAATAAAAATGAAAAATGAAAGTTCTATTTATTGAATGACATACTAATTTCTCTGTATTAAAAAAAAATATATAATTTAATTATTCACGTTAAATTGATTTGTTCAATTTCTTAAAGTTTTTTTCAGTTTATTTAACAAAATTATTGAATCCTTTTGATTCAGTTTATTCACATTAGCTTGAAAAATACTGTGCATGCATTTAGTTGCACAAATGAAAGTTTTGTAATAATATAAAAGGGGAATTAATTTTCTATTTTGATTTTACCATTTGTTGTATAAAAGTATAGTGGGCATAATCACAATCCATCACTATAAGATAAACCTAATCTAGAAATAGTTATTTTTATAATACCATATTGAGGAGGAAGATTAGAAAGAAATTCACACTCAAGCCTAGCTCCTTAAAAGATTATTTACCACCAATCTAATCCAACTCATCTCCTTACATCAGATTGGTCAACAGATCTCTTATATCTCTTTTATATCGTGATTTCACTCCGACTAACTAATAATTCGCGAGATTTCGAATTTTGGTCTGTATCGATCATAAACACTTTATATTGCCGAATGTTAACCACCAATAATCGCAATATTGAATTATGGTTTATATTGTCTACATAAACCCATGAACTACCATATCACTTTATATATTTAATTTATATTTATGTATATAAATATATAATTTTATAACTAATCATTTAAAATTCAAGGCAAGTTAATATAGAGGAACTACTGTATCACATTGAAAGATGAATTTGGATAATTTTATTTGACATTGACATTGTTATCTCTTTGATACTGTGTTGGGAGAAATTATGGAAGTCTAATATTCATACTAAGATTTCTTTTTTTGAGTGGAGTGTGATTCACGATAATATTCTAACTGTTGATAGATGTATGCACAAATGTCTTATCTTAGTTAGTTGATGTCGTCTTTTTCTTAAGGATGTGAAGACAACCCACATTTCCTTTTACATTGTAAGTGGGCTAGTATTTGAAGTCTTTTTTGAAATATTACTGGTATTCATTGGGTTATGTCAGGAACCATTGGTGCATGTTGGGAAACATGGATTGAGGCAACTAGATTTGCGACCTGAAACAATGAGGTTATATCCCTATTATTTTCTGGTGGGTAATTTAGTTGAAGAGAAATCGTAGAACCCTTAACAATCTCAAACGACCGTTATGGATTCTTCACAATGCTATCATTCTAACATTATATGAGGTTTGATGTGGAAAGCCGACAAATTCAGTCGAATAGCTCATTGCCCTTTTAGAATATCTCCGCACACGTTAATTTTTTATTAGTTGTACGATGTTTTTCACAAATATAATTATTTTGTCGCTGTGTTCAAACGACTATCCATTTTATAATATAATTGTCTGGATCATTTGAAATAAACTATCCCAATAGTGTTTAACTTATACTAAATCATTTGAGCCATTACGACATACTTTCCCATCGTTAAGATATGATTAGTATTTAAGTTGTGATAGGGACAACGAAGTTGATAATTAAAACAATGCCACAAATCTATTGTGTTTTGCCACTTGTGCCAGAAAGAGAAATAATAATAAAAAAAATCATATTAAAAAAAATTAAATAAATAAATAAAAAGATATCCAAACAAAATATTTCTCGATTGCCATTTTTTAAAATTTATTATTATATTTTTAGACATGTAAATGTGACCGACCACATTGAATTCATAGCTTTTCGTTATATTTTCGTTGCGAAATATAGAGTCTGACTTTTAAAATTTTACGATTTTATAATTTTACATAAGCTTAACGAGTTAATTTAAATAAATTTAAAAATATGTAAAATCTTACGATTTTAAATTTACGATAAAAAGAATTTTTGATTTTACGAGTTTATAAATAATTTTAATTTTACGATCTTTCACGATTTTACGTTTAAAAAATAAAAATATTATTTATTCAAATAAATAAATAAATTAATATAATTAATTATGTAAGTATAATTATTTTATAGTATTATTTTCTTCTTATTATTTTTTAATTAATTTTATATTTAAATATTTAAAATTTTAAAATTGACTAAGTATAAAATATTTAATTATATATATATATATATATATAAATAATAATAATAATATATAACTATTATTTTTTCAAATTAAACTAATACGATATTAAATAAAATCTAGATTTTACGAGTTTACAACTAACAAACGTTTGACGTAAACACTCGATTTTGACCGCCTTAATAAAACTATCTATTTTTTATTTTGTTAAAATTAGTTCATGCAATTATTTAAAAATATTTATATATCAAGAAAATCAATCTTAATTTTGGATTTTATTATCTCACTTTAAAAAAAATATATTTTATAATATTAATAATTATTTCAAATAATCAAATCATATTTTATTTATTTTATAAGAGATCTTTTTTATTTTATTTTCTCAATAATGGTATTTATTTATTTGACTTATAATAAATAAAATAAATTATTCCTAAAAAAATAAATAGGCCAATATTGACTAAATAAAAGTAGAAGAAGTCTAGAATCTTCTCTTCTTGTTTTTTATAATGAGATTACAGGAAAGGTAAATCCTCACCGTCCATTCCCCCGTTCAAAGGCTTGGAGAAAATCGATCCTCTCTTGGCTTGTTTGTGGTTCTCGGTGATCCCTGTTTCTCTCTTGTTTCTCTAGGTTTAGTGTTCTTCACCGGCCTGTTCCTCTTACTGCGCTATTACTCGTCCATAGCTATCTCTTGTCCGTCCTGCCGAAGGTTTTCCCATTTCCGTTGGTTTTGTAGATTTGTTTATCGTCAAAGATGTTTGGGAGAGCACCGAAAAAGAGTGACAATACCAAATACTATGAAATCTTAGGTGTCCCAAATAGTGCATCGCAGGACGATCTGAAGAAAGCCTACAGGAAAGCTGCCATCAAGAATCATCCTGACAAGGGAGGTGATCCTGAAAAGGTGAGTTCTCATTTCCGCTAATTAGATCTTCGTTTCCATGACTTAGATCTGCTATTAGTTTAGCATGCTTGCATAATTCAATACTTTTGTGGAGGTGAAAGATGAATCTGGATCTTGATTTGGTTAATAGTCGGCTGCAGTGCTGTTTGTAGGGACCTAAGAATATGGTTGTGGTGCCAACACATAATTTGTATAGGAGCTTCTATATTGTGGAAGAAACATCTTCATTTGGATATTGTCTGTAAAGGCTAGGAAGTTTATGCTGTTAAGATAACTCAATTTACCCTCTTTGTATTTCCAATTGCTTTTTCTAGTTATTGTATGTGCATTTTCTTTTTAGTGATGATAGTAGTGGTAGTGATGTGTTATCCCCATAAATTGGAATAAATGGTTGATGGGTATGAGAATTTGCAACTGTTTTTGTAGTTCAAGGAGCTTGCCCAGGCTTATGAAGTTCTAAGTGACCCAGAGAAGCGTGAGATTTATGACCAATATGGAGAGGACGCACTTAAGGAGGGAATGAGTGGTGGAGGTGGAGGCCATGACCCATTTGACATCTTCCAGTCGTTCTTTGGTGGAAGCCCTTTTGGTGGTGGTAAGCAAACATATTCACCAGAGAATCTCTTGACCAACATCATCCATTTAAAATGAGATATTCTTCTGCTTAAACTAGGAAGTGTGATCTGTTGTGATTGATTGTTAGGTGGTGGAAGCAGTAGGGGTCGCAGGCAAAGGAGAGGAGAGGATGTGATCCATTCCCTTAAAGTGTCATTGGATGATCTCTATAATGGGACTTCAAAGAAGCTATCTCTTTCACGAAATGTTCTCTGTTCTAAGTGCAAAGGGTATAGAAGAATAACAGTGTTGTATGTTGTTGTTTATTGGTAGAGGCACTAGTTAGTTATTATCTTTGATGAAAAATGTGCAGAAAAGGTTCGAAATCAGGTGCTTCAATGAAGTGTGCTGGTTGCCAAGGGTCTGGTATGAAAGTCTCCATTAGACACCTGGGACCATCCATGATCCAACAGATGCAGCATCCCTGCGGTGAATGTAAAGGTACTGGAGAGATGATCAATGATAAGGACCGTTGTCTACAGTGCAAAGGTGAGAAAGTTGTTCAGGAGAAGAAGGTTCTGGAAGTAGTTGTCGAGAAAGGAATGCAACATGGTCAGAAGATCACTTTTCCTGGAGAGGCTGATGAAGCTGTGAGTTTCTTTCATTGATTTCATTATATTTGGGAAAACACATTATGTTAACTGTTTCACATATTTTGTTTTTTTCAGCCTGAGACTGTGACAGGAGATATAGTTTTTGTCCTGCAGCAGAAAGAGCATCCCAAGTTCAAGAGAAAAGGGGAGGACTTGTTTGTTGAACATGCCTTGTCACTGACTGAGGCACTTTGCGGTTATCAGTTTATTTTGACACATCTCGATAACAGACAGCTCCTTGTCAAGTCCCAACCGGGAGAAGTCGTGAAGCCAGGTAAAACAAATCTTGGCCGAATTCACATTTATATTCTAGAAATAAACTTCATGATTTTTATATTTGAAATACACAGATCAGTTCAAGGCTATAAATGACGAGGGAATGCCGAATTACCAGAGGCAATTCATGAGGGGTAAACTGTATATTCACTTCTCAGTTGAATTCCCGGATTCAATGTTGCCTGAACAGTGCAAGGCTTTGGAGAGCCTTCTTCCAGCAAGGCCTGCTTCGAGGCAGGTGACTGATATGGAGTTGGATGAGTGCGAGGAGACGACACTTCATGATGTGAACATGGAAGAAGAGATGCGAAGGAAGCAACAGCAGGCTCAGGAAGCTTACGATGAAGATGATGACATGCATGGTGGTGGGGCTCAGAGGGTCCAATGTGCCCAACAATGAGGAGGACATCATGATGAATCAAATCAATTATGTCTTTAAGAGTTGGTTTTAGGTATTTTGTTTTGGTTTTTCTGCTTATTATTATATCCATTGAAGAAACTTAAATCACTACTTCACATCATCATCTATTATTATTGGCAATACTAATAATATTATTATTAGTTATCATTTCTACTACACCCATTTTTGATTGATTAGTTTTTCTTTTGTGATGGTTGTTGGTTCTTGATTGTGGGTGGGTTGTGACTTAAAAATAATCAATTTTTATTTATTTAAAAGTTTATGTAATTATTTAGATATACTAAATCTCATAAAAGTGATCAAACTTTAAATAGATAGATACATCAAAATAAAATACTTTGAAGTTGTAAGAATATTTAAAAAAAACATTATTTTTATATTATTATTATTTTTATATATAATTAAATATAATATTAATGAAAATAATATTAATAAATAAATAGCTATTAAAAAAATTATAATTATAAATTAATTACATTAACTATAATTAGTTTGATTGTATTTAATATAAAGATTGTGAAATTGTTTTTTTTTTTTTTTAATGTATCTGCTGTTATAAAATTTATTAATATTAAAATTTTAAATTTTAAATTAATATGAGATAAACACAAAATAAAAATTAAATTAAATTATAAATCTGTTTACATAGAATCTTAAAAGAAAATGAATTAGTAAGAAAAAGTAACCACACAACCCAATAAAATAAAATTAATCTTAAAAGAAAATGAATTAGTAAGAAAAGGTAACCACACAACCCAATAAAATAAAATTATAAACGAGTTTACTTCTATTTCGGGTAATGTGAGGACAATCCGATTTGATTTGTCTTTTGTCGACCGAATTTTGACCAATTTTATTGGTCTTTTATTCAAGTTAAATGGATCAACCGAATTTCGACCCAAACTAAAAAATAAATAATACTAACCTGGATTTTTCGTGTTCGGTTCTAATCGTGTTTTTGGAATTTGTTGTTCCAATACATTTGGCGTGAAATTGAATGAGGTAAAGCTTTTGTCAAGTTTGCAATTTTAAATATTGTACAGGGACAAGTTTGATTGTCCGGGTGTCCACTTCTTTAAATAAACAAAACCCCCAATTTGCAATTATTTAAATGTCAGATTGCATGTGAGAATAGTTTTTACATACTTTCTGGCGCGCCGGCGGCTGAGTTGTTTCTCTTTCTCTCTCATCAAAATGAATAGTAGCACCACCACATTTTCCGACCCCGCCGACGACACCGAATACAGCGAAGACGGCGAGAGACCAGGCGGCTATGCCTACGGACTCGGTCTCTGCCTTTCCCTCCTCCTCGTCCTTGCCATCATCACATATATTTCATACATTTGTTCCCGTAAACGGTCACTCGTCGGCGGCGTCAGAGATCCTCTTTCCGATCCGGAGAGCACCTCCGACGTTGACTTATCCAACACCGATGATAATCCACATTCCGGCGGCCTCGATGAAGCCACGCTGGGAAACTACCCGAAACTGCTATATTCTCAGGCGAAGCTCAACGCCGGCGGATATGGAGGCGGCGGGTGTTCCATATGCTTAACTGATTATAAAGACACTGATATATTAAGGCATCTTCCTCAATGTGGGCATCTCTTTCATCTCATGTGTGTTGATCCATGGCTAAAGCTCCGTTCTACCTGTCCCATTTGCAGGAATTAGGACCTGTTTGATTCTCATGTTATTTCTATTTATTTTTTCCAAATTTTTGGATTGTGTTACTAATTTTTCTTTTTGGGTTTTTGTTTTTATTTGGCAAAGTGACAAAATGAAGTAACAAAAAGAATAGGGTTGAGATGAGATGACCGTTGTAAGTCAAACTAGACATTATTATATTATGTAAGGCCTGCTTTATATATATTATAAAGATTGAAATCAATTAAACCTAGCTAGTTATTTGACTATCAGTTTTGTTTTTGTTAATTATAAATAAGGATTTTTAAAATTTTTTTCTTTCATAATTTGATATAATTGTGGTGAGAGATTGATTGTTTGTTTGATTCAAACAAAAGTTGATTGGGAGAGGAAGAAATGGATTGATTGGTTTCATTAAGGAGCCATCCAAATGTCCATTGTCACCATTAAGTCTTGATATGTGCAATTTAATTTGTGTATTAATTAGTTAATGTTTTTTTGGTAGATTTTTTTCATGTAATTAATTAAGGTACCTTTAAAGGTTAAAAATGATATCTTAAATATTAAGTTATGATTAATTCACTAAGATCCATATATCTAAGAGTTTAAATATTAAGTCATGATTAATTCAGTAAGATATGTCAAATGATAAAATATCATAAGAGTATTAAAATCACATATTTAATTTTCACTTAAAACCCTTAAATTGAAAAATATGTGATATTACTCCATAATTTTTTTTTAAAATTTAATACACTATTTTTTATTTAAAGAATTTACCGAATTTCTAAATTAATCATTTCTAAATGTAATGACTTTTGGGGTGATGGTCTATCTTACTATATTCAAAATTCAAATGTTTATTTATGATTTTAAAATACATAGATAAGAAAATGTTGAGTTTTTTCCTCCTAGTCGAAGAAACCTATAACTTGTTGTGTGTTTTATTAAAGCCTATATAATATAACATAATGTGAAATGCACACTATTTTGATATAAGTTTTAAGTTTTGTGGATAAAAAAAAAAAGAACAAATTTAGGTTTGAGCATAACAATTAGAGAAGATTTCTATTTGTCAAAATTTGTACCGTTTGATCGACTTGGAGTTGGTATAACCAAACAAAAATTTGGTTATATTTAGGTCTACTTTGAACGGTGAAAATCTATTTTTCGAGGCTTCTATAGTCCAACGAAAAGCCAATATTGCTGAATTGGTATTTTTGGTTGATCTGGCTCTTTTTTTTTTTTTTATTTGTCAAGATTGTTGTGTGATCTTAATACTAGTAACTCTAGTTTGATTATAACTAAGTGAATCCTTGCTGGTAACATTGTTGATAATAGTAATTGTTAAATGATCTATATGGTTTTACTCTCGATTTAGAAAAGTTTATCACGTTAAAAATTTTGTTTGTGTTTCACTGACTTGATATATATGAGTAACTATCCAAAGTCTAAACTATAAATATATATGTATATGTTTTACTATTTCACTTGCAAGATTTGAGAAAGATCAGAGTCGACATCTTGTTTCTTCCAACATAGTTTTAATTAATAATTTAAATAGTATGATAGAAAAACGATTGATAATGAATTAAACATAAATTTAAAAAGGCTGTTTGGTTAATCTGAAAATTGTTTAGCCAAAAATTAGATGATGGTAAAATTTATTCAATATAATGAGATATCTTTTAAGATACTTAATTCTACATATATTTTAAAATATAAAGCTAAATGAGTATAAATATTTTTCTTGTCTTCTCTTTCTTGTTCAAATTTATAAAAGAACAACTAATTCCATGATGTAATGAGGACTTACTTTTCGAAAAAAAAATACTAATTTATAAAAAAGAAAAACTATTAGCTGGATCACGAGAATGGGAAGCCCAATTTAAATAAACATTTTGTACTAATTTTTTTTACCATATAAATACTAATTAATTCATTATATATATGTGTTAAATAAATAAATAATAATACATGTATATGGCAATTTTAGGGCTATATATATAAGTGTGACCCTATGCAAAAGTATAACTTGGATAGCCCTATATTTCATTTATGGTAGTTTTAGTGATTAAGAATAGTAAAATGAAGTCCAAACACTCAAATTTCAAATGTAAAATGCAAAATTATGCCTTTATAATGAAATAGATATGGTTTACTTTACTTACTACCCTAATATTACTAGGATTCTATATCTAATAATATTTTATTTTTAAAATATAAAGTTTAACACAACTCCAAGGTTATGATTTTCAACTTTAATTTATGATTTTTAAAAGTGAAATCTATATCATATTTTCCAATTTAGTTATTTAAAAAGAATAATGATAGACAAATTGAATATATTATATATTATATGACTAGTTAGAGTCTTGTACTCCGACATAATTTTAGAAGTGACATATTATGCAGCTCAATGAATATTAATATCATGCATTTTCTAACCACGACAAAAAAACAAATTTCAAATTTTATGCATCTTCGAAATCATGCTTATATTAATCGAGTTCTACTATGAAAATGATTAGACTAAAGTCTTCTTAATTAATTGTGTAGTTGAATAACAAATATTTTAAATTGAATTTCAATCGAAATAAAAAAAAAAATTGAGCTAAATTAAGATCACTCAATTTTAATGTAGCAAAAAGGGGTCATTATCTAATCTTATTTACTAAAAGAACACAATTAAATAGTAATTTGGTAAACATGGTTGTTGGATGTATATGGTAGATTCTGTTTGAGTTATTTAAATAACTAAAATTTGAAAAACATTTTTTAATCACTATTTTTTTTATTATATCACTTAATTTATTAAATAAAATATTAAAATACTCTATATTTTAAAATTTTATTTTATTTTATTCTTATATATTAATACCTTTTAAATATTTTTGTTAAAAATATTTTATACCTACTCAAAATTACTATATCAATATTTTCAAATAACTCATCATATAATTTTAACCCAAATCTAAATGAGCCCTAAGAGCCAACAAGACTTCAGACCGTTAGCTTAACACAGTAAACATTTAAGAGCTTTTTGATGTAGCTTTTTATTTCACATAATTCCTTTAAATTTTTTTAAAAAAATTATTGAATAGACATTTAGATTAATTGAACTAAACACTTTTTTTATATATACAGTTTTAAAATGTGATCAGAAAGTAAATAAAAGTTTTTTATCTTGATTATTTAATTAAATGAATTAATTAAAGTGATGATGATGATGAGATAAGTACTATTTAATTAATTGATAATAAAGTAATTGGTGATGGGATAAAGGATTATTTGATTAATTAAATCAATAAAATGATAGATAATTATTATTATTTATTTTATTTTAATTAATAAAGTAATTGGTGATGAGATAAAGGATTAATTGAATTAATAATGTGATTGATTATTGGATAAAATCAAATCATCCATATCATCAAACAAGATCTTAATTAACTCAACGGTAGTATTACATTATTTCTCTTAATCCCCACAGTAAGAGTTCGTGGACCCTCCCTCACCAAATAAATTTCAAATATTAAAATAGTCCAGTTCTTTCCATTTCTAACCGTTGGACATCCTCTCTCTCTCTCTTCAGCAAACTAAGCTCTCTCATTCTCTTTCACTTGGATTATTTGAAAAGAAAATGAAAGGAGTATTGAAAGGAATGCTGCTAAAGAAACTCAAGAAAGTTAGAGCAATTGGGTATCTGAAACCAGAGAGGTTCCTTACAGTAAATGCATCAGATAGATTCATCTTCTCAAGAGACCCTGAACCCAAAACAGAGATCAAATCGCCCCAGAAGGAAGAATATGAAAATCAGATCAGTGTCGTCGGTGCCCTGGAGAATGAGATAATCGATGTATCTGAGCTCATGAGAGACCTAGAAGACGATGAATCCGATTTCAGTGATGAAATCGATGATAAAGAGAATACAAAGCCTGATTCCGATCAAACCCAGTCGTTGGAAAATTCGAGGTTAATCAGGTCAGTAGATCGTGAATTCAAGCCAATCCCTTTATCGGAGATGGATATCTCTGATTTCCGGCGACCGGAATTTGAATCGAACAGCCTATTCGACCCAAATCTCCTATCGGCGTTTCATCAGGCAGTGTCGGAAATAAAATCCCATGAAGCTGAGGAAATTACTAAGTATAAAGAAAAGATTCAAGAAAGCTATATAGAGATTGAAGAGGAAGAATCAGAAGAAGAAGAAGAAAGGCCACAAAAGACACGCAAAATCGAAGAGGAGGAGAATGAAGGCATTCAAGACCCCCTTCTTGATTTCGAAGAAAAATGCCCGCCGGGAGGGTCCTGTTCGGTGATTCTCTACACAACAGGACTCCGAGGAATCCTAAAAACCTTTGAAGATTGTGCCAGTGTCCGATGTTTGTTGCAGCACTTCAAAGTTCTGTTCTTTGAGAGGGATATTTCAATGCATGCTGAGTTTCGAGATGAGTTATGGGAAACTTTAGGTGAAAAATTGCTTCCTCCAAGGTTGTTTATTATGGGAAGGCTGATCGGAGGAGCAGAGGAGGTGCTGAGTTTGCATGAGCAAGGGAGGCTCCGGCCTCTTTTCCATGGGTTGCCGGAGGACAGGTTTGAGGGACCGTGTGACGGTTGTGGAGGAATAAGATTCGTGATATGTTATAACTGTAACGGCAGCAACAAGGTGGTTGCCGGAAATGATGGATCTCCGGAGGAGTGCCCCGAGTGCAATGAGAATGGGTTGAATATCTGTCCTTATTGCTGTTAATCATTCGGTATCTTGTATACTTATTTAATATTTGGAACAATTTTTTAATATCAATAACTTCTATGACATTCTTATAAGGAAAGCAGTTTGAAAAATCAAACCATAATTTTATCTTGCAAGTAGGTAATACTTCACTTTCACTACCACGACGAGTATGGTACTCGATACCATCCTCCTAAGTGTCACAGAATTAAAAATTCAAGAACAGTGGTTTAAAATTTGATAGTTAAAGAGATCCATTTGACAGAGAAAATAGAGATACAATCAATTGATTTATGAATCCAGGTCAGGTCAAATTCAAATAACCTCTATTACAAAAACAAATTGCCAAAGATTCTTTATCCTTCCAAATTCAAATAACCTCTATTACAAAAACAGATAGATATACTAGTATGCTTCCAAATTAAATGAAATTAAAAAAACAAAATTCAAATAAGATACCAAACAGTATGTATAATTCAAAATTTTGGTCAACAAGCCAGAAGGCTGGGGTTTCCTTTCTCTAAATCAGCTCTTCAAAACCAATCATTTCATCCCTCAAGCTAATGAGTTCTCGACATATTCTAGAGCCTTTGCCTTCACATATTCGATGCGTTCTTCATTACCAACAGTCTTCTCATACTCCAGATACTTCTTAAACAAGGACTGCAGCATAACCCAAAAAACTATATCAGAATTTTGAACCAAACAATTAAAATAGAAGCAACAATCAGTTAAGAAAAAAAAACTACCTTCATCTTTTTGGGTGGAAGGCTCAAACTAGTTGCTCTCTCAAATAATGCATGAATGATGTCTTCATCACCATGTCGAATCTCCTGTTATACAACATTTTAAGTAAGAAAAGTTGAAAGAAAATTTTAAAAAATTAAAAATATGACTGAGAACATAATTACTTGATCAAGATAGACTGTCCACAAGTCTATTCTCTTGGGATATTCCCGGAGTATTCCCTCAAAGATTGAACGTCCTCTATCAGCAGTCCCTGACTTGAATTCGAGAATGGCTGTTTGCGAAAGGAACTTAGTGTGCTTGCGCTGGGGAAGGCATAGTACAGCACGTTTGACTGTAGATTGAATATCGGAATCCTTATTTTGCGTCAAGAGCCATTGGATGCGTTTTAACCAAACCTACATCATCAATGTAAAAGAAAACTTAATTAGTATTGTATGTTTTATGCGAGGGAAAGGAAGGAAAGAACTTAGCAATGGTATTGAAGAACAACAACAAACCTTGCATGAATGCTTGAACTTCTTTAACATTCTAGAAAGAAGCACATCAGCCAACCCGTGTTGCTCAGTCCTTTCATACATACCCAGAAGTGCAATATGAACCTTTTTGGCATCACAATGTTGTAATGCTCTATGAAACAATCCCGAAACAGCATCCTGAAGACAATAAAAAAATATTAAAAACAAATTGTTGTGCAATTCTTTTCAATAAGCTTGGATACTTTTTGTTTATTTACCTCTGGAGGATTTCCATGCTTGTTCTCCAAATTAAGATAAGCCACCCATATGTTCAACTTCTCAGATTCCTCTCGGAAATTTATTGTCTTCAACGCCCTTCAAGTAAATAAAAGTCCAAATAGAAAATCAAACAGCTATATAGAGCTAGACCTTACTGTTTGAGAGTTTTAAGCTATATATAACAGTACCTCTCAGCAATTGAGCGTGCCTTCTCAATCTCAGATAAGGAGAGTAAAAAGGCCATATACTTTATCCAAATAAAGCTATTATTTGGGGAAGTTCTGACAAGTTTCTCAAATTCATCTGCACTTCTTGGTATATCTTTCTCTAGCAACCTTTCTTCAGCAGCCCTAATTTCTTTCTCTCTGTTCATTAAGGTTCAATTTTATACAGAAGCATAAGAATTAGCCACTCCTTATTAACCTAACTAAACTAAACAAATAATTTTTTTATCCATCTTACTTCTCTTCTTTCGCTTTCTTCTTTAGCCGTCGTTTCTTATTATCATCTAAGGCGTCGTGTTCTTCCGAAACCTGTATGTTGATACTTTCCAGATTACCCATATCTGAGCTCTCTACATCAT